>NC_061866.1:28700654-28721736 GCF_907164915.1 Impatiens glandulifera
GTTGAACTCCATCATACTAAGAATCCTTCTAAAACAATACATGTTCCTCAATCTTTATTTTAAAATGGAGAAGACTCCATGCACATATTATGATTTTCCAAGAATTTGTTGGTTGTTAAGTAACTGTCTTCAATAATCTAATCTTTGTAGAAATAGAGAATAAGATTATTTATATTATGTATAGAGAGAATGAACGAGATACAATTTAAGATAGATACAATTTAAGATAAATGAGAATAAGATGATTTACAATGTCTAGATAGAATAATGTGATAAAATTTAAAAAAAAAAACATTCATAAATGTATTACTCAACAATTTCTATCAAAAAATTCTTACAAAAAGTGAATGTTAATCTTTACTCCCATTTTAACTCATAATGCTCCATTTCAACTGATTTGCTCCAACTCATTTATCAATCCTTGCACACATAAATGCATTAGAGGTTTGTAGGCGTTGCACTAATAATGAACAACAATCCTATCATATCACCCTTAAAAAAAAATTAAACTTGGTTATAGAATAACTTACCAAGAGAATTTAAATTGTTTAAAAAATTAAAATGTATTATTTTCTAATAAGTTAATCATCACAAATGTTAGCAACCTAAATTCAATTAACTTACGTTGAATTAACTCAACCATAAATTTATTACTCTTATCGCATTGTTTTCAAGTATAAATCATATCCCAAGTATATATTCAATAGAAGATAAATCAGCAAAATCTGAATTTTACTACTATGGATTTATCAACCTCACAACAATAACACAGTGCAAAGCTCTTTAATATTTATCAACTTCAACCTATGTTTCATCATCTGTCAATAACTTACTTGTGAATAATTTAGAGAAACTAGAGCAGCATTAGCATATGTGTAGTAAAAAGATTCTTAAATATTTTGAGCTTTGAAAGGACCTATCTAATATGTCTCGTACTTGATAGTTACTACTTTATATATTTCCTCTAACTCTGACACCTCCCTTATCCCCTCCTTTATTCCCCGATGACTCTCATTCCTTGATTACCTATCTTGAAGAAAATTATTTCTTTAAACTCAACTAAACTCTCATTGTATTGTAACTACATAATAATTTGACCACTGAAGAGATGGTACAAAGATCAGAGGGGATTACTTAATTATCATCTGGTGGGAGTGGCAAGTTACGATAAAACATCTACATCGCTATTCATTTCTTGGGCCAAAAGGAACTCTACAACCTAGAACTATAAACTAAATCAAGATAACATCTAGTTGAAACCTAAATATGATAAAGAAACAAGTAGAATCTAAAAGATACAGTTCATTCCGAACAAACAATTATTGATGAATGGTAAATTAATGCCTTATAAGGAGGAGATGGTAAGGAAAAGAGAATAACCTGTATACATATTATTTCAGAAATATCTACCCAATTCTGACCTATAAATAGAGCAAATAAATTCATAGATAAAACAAGTAATTATTACAATATAAAAAATATGAAAAATCCAAAAGAATTGGTAATAATTAAGACAATCACCTGCTTTCTTCGAGAGAATGTGTAAGAACACCTCCATACTTGAGAACCATAAGTGCTTCAACAGATCATTCTTGTTCTTCTTCTCTATTATTTTTTGAAATTGTTACTCATTTTAATGACTTTAATTGGACCTTCCGATTAAAAATAAAAACTCATGAAGCAGTCATTTGTCAGATAAAACCATACTTATATGCGAGAAGAGGTAAGAAATATATTAGGTAAATGACCTTCACATATGTGTTAGAATTTTTAGGGCCACTAATATAATAAATAATTGTGCAAATGTCATATTTAATATAAGTCAAAATAATGTGATCTAATTTGATTAAGTTTATGACTTATTGGTGTATTTGTCATTAATATAAAGTGAGCATATCTAAGTGGCATTTCTAATTTTATGAAGGGCTGAATTAGAAATAACCTAACTATAATAACTAACTTAATGTTAGTTATATGTAAGATGTACGGGCAAACGTACTCATCAAATGAAAGAACTTTTTCACATAAAGAAAGTCTAAGGAAAGAGATGATTAAAGAATCATTATCAATGCAAAGTCTAAGAAAGAGAAGATTCACGATTCATCAAATTCTTCCGCCATTCAGATTTTAATTTCTCAACACATTAAATTAATTAAATTAAGATAAATAGGATAACTCTATCATAGCTATCCTAATTTAATTTTGTGAGAAAATTATATCGTATAGATATATTTGTAATATGCATGTGAAATTAATATGCATGCAAGGAATATATATATAATATATATATATATATTGATTTGTGATAATTTCAAATAATATATATTGACAATTTCAAATCATATCAATAATATTATTAGGAATAAATATATTGATTTTGATAATATTATTAAGAATATATATTTTAGATTATATATATATATATATTTATACTTCATTAAGATTGATATATCTTGAAATTAATATGGTATGATGTTATCATGAAGATTGATACGAAGAGATATTTGAATTATCTCATAAGATTCCAAGATTTAGGAATATTTAGATTCTTTCAAATGATTGATTTTGAATAATATATATATTTATATTGGTTTTGATAATTTCAAATTATAATATTAGAAATATATATTGAATTTGATAATCAAATGAAGATATATATATATATATATATATATATATTAGATTATAAAAAATTTAATTGAAAACATATATCTTTCATTAAGATTAAATTTTATGAAGTCATGAAGGATTATTGACGATAAATTAAGGGATATTTGAATTTTATGATTAAGATAAAATAAATGAATATTTGAATTTTCTCTCTCATGATTTCAAATATGTGGATATATTGATGTGGATATATTGATTTTAGATAATAGGGAATAATTGAGTGAAAAATATAAAGATTTATGATATTATTTAATAATGTTTATTAGATTTATGGATACTTAGATTCAAATTGATTAATTAAATATCATTAGATTAGGGATATTTGTTGTTAATGGATTAAATAATATATATTATAAATTAAAGAGAGAATTAAGAAGGAATAATATTTATGGTTATTTATATATATATATAAATCAATAAATAATAAATTTTAATTGTAACCTTTATTTTAGGATTTAAATATTAAGGTTAATGATTATTAATAAATTAATGAATAATTGAATTTGTCCATAAAAATATTTGAAATTTGGTCAAATAAATTTTAAAGATGGATTATTTATATTGATTAATATGAGACATTACAAATTTCAAAATCAATGGCAAATTTTAAATTTTATGGTATAATTTTATTTTTTATAATAAAATAAATTACATGTTTTTTGGAAAATTATATTATTGATTTGGGTTATATACAATAATATGACATTTAAATTTAAAATAATGATATTATTGTTTATTATTTGAATTTTATTAATTTATATAAATAATCACCAAAGTGACAATGTTTGTTGAAATTAATTCAAGACAATTTTGAATGGTAGTATTGTGTAATTCATGTGATTATATTATTTGGTCCAAAAAGGCTAATAATTAATTATCAAAATTGCATTAATACTTTTGATGGTAAATATGTGATAATTATAAAGTCTTATTTATGTGAATAATTAATCCATTCAAAGATAGATTAAATATTTGATATTTCTTATTATTAATGTTTGATCATTACACCAAAATACTATTAGCAATTAATATTACTGTCCAAAGACTTGATATTAATGTTGCATTAAGTATTTTGAGATGTGATAAATCATTATTTGAATTTAGTTGTTACTTAAGTTTATAACAAATGTGAACAACTATTTTATTAAATATTCTAAGTGATTAAGAGCAATAATTTTTATTATTTCAAGTTAAAGACAGTTTTTTTAGACGAGACTGTAATATTTTTTTGAGGATATTGAGTTTGAGGGGAGAAATTATTAGGTCTTTAGAAATGATTTAGATCAATAATTCTCATTGAGGAGTATTTGATTTATATCTCAAATGTTTTTATGACATTGATAAGGATTTTATTCCTATTGATTATAAAGTCCAAAAAAAAAAATCAAGAGTAACAAGACAATATTGATCAAATTCATTAAGTACAAACTCAACAATCTCAAAATCAAGTGTCTTTATGACAATCAAGTTTAATTGAATTAATCTTTAAGGACAATTTATAGTACTTGTTGCATATTTTGATATGGAGTTTCACCATAATAGATGTTTAAGAGTTTTTCAATAGACACATTGAAAAAGAATTTGGTACAACGAGAAAACTTTATGCCGAGAGATCAAATTAATATGGTTTACAAATTAAAGACTTAAAGAAGCGTCTCGTTAGTGATACCATAAATTTCATAAAATAACAATTCTCTCTTTTGGTTTTGAGGTGAATTTAATTGATTATTTGTGTATCACAAGTTCAGTGGGAGTAAACGTCTATTTATGGTTTTATATATGGATGACATTTTATTTGTCACAAATTTTTCTTGACATTAAGTAGCCAAAAATTATAAGACATTTAAAAAGAACTAAGAATTAAATGTTCACATATAGAAAGTCAAAAAGTCTTGAGATCATTGAGTATTCTGACTCCAATATTACGGGATGCTAAAATAGTATGAAATCTACTTTGGTTAATATTTTTCGCTAGCTAGTTTTGTCGTTTCTTGAAGAAGTGTCAAACAAACACCTATGACGTCATCCACTATTGCAGCAAAATTTATGACATATTACTAGACATCAAATTAAGTGATTTTGAGATCAAGTTTATTTTATGAAAAAAATGATACAAAGTGGATAGGTTTCTATAAAATATATGTACAAACTCTATGATTATAAACCTCTTGGCAATAGGTTTATCATCTAATGTCTTTCATGATGATATTGCTCGTATGGGTGTCGTAGAGATCAACGATCACTAACTTCAGTAGAAGTTTATAATTTGATTGTCTTTCAGTTTAGTTATTTTATAAATCTTCAGGCGCATTATGATTGATACATTTAATTTTGTACATACGTGACCCAGTTGGAGATTGTTAGAAATTTTAGGGTCACTAGTATAATAAATAATTGTACAAATATCATATTTAATATAAGTCAAAATAATGTGATCTAATTTGATTAAGTTTATGGCTTATGGGTGTATTTGTCATAGATATAAAGTGAGGACACCTAAGTGGCATTTCTAATTTTATTAAGGGGCTGAATTAGAAATAACTTAACTATAATAACTAACTTAATGTTAGTTATATGTAACGGTAATGATCCCCATTTGATGTATGGGCAATTCTCCTTCGCATCCCCATCAACAGAGAGAGAAACCTATTGACGTACTCATCAAATGGAAAAACCTTTCCACAAAAAAAAAGTCTAAGGAAAGAGATGATTAAAGAATCATTTCATTCATTCAAAGTCTAAGAAAGAGAAGATTCACGATTCATCAAATTAAGGTATGCTTCCGCCATTCAGATTTTAATTTTGCACACATTAAATTAGGATATATTTAGGAAAATTAGAATAATTCTAACAATATGTTCCTCCTATAAGCATAAATTCTTCAAACGTCCGGACGAAATTCAACCGACCGATTACAAATCTGAAAGTAAACAAATGAACATCAATATAAGACAACTTTAAAAGGAAAAGGTGGATTGATCAACCTATAATACCACTAGTAAATGATTTGATAGGATCGGCTTTATCAATAGAGTTCGGGGTCTGGCTAATGATGAAGGCTTATGAAAAACGGTTTGATAGAAATCCTGTTAGGGATTAATATCTCTTTCTATTCCACGCAAACTTGTGTAAACACTTGAAACAGATTCAAGGCGGAATTGTTTACTTGGGTTTGAAGCACAAGATGAAATGTGTAAAGATGACAGAAAAGAAGAACACAGCAGTTTGTTTATAGATGTTCGGAGAAACTCTCCTACGTCACCCCTTCTTTCATCCACCGGAAAGATTCACTATATGATGAGAATCAAATACAGTTTACACACACACTTAGCTCACTATTGGACATAACACTTTCTGTTCTCAGCTAATGGTGTTTTGATTATAGCTCTCTCTCTCGATTCACACACAGTACAATCAAAAAGAAGCTTCATAGAATAAGTTTAGTAAGCAAGATGATTGAGTAGTTTCTCTCTCTGTAAAATCAGAATGCTTGTTCGTTGTAGTCGCTTGTTCGTAAGGTTGATTGTCCGTTGTCCTGAGGATTGATTAAATACTGAGCAGGAGCAAACGGTCGAATCTTCAAGAATGATACGTGGCACCCTTTCAATGGAAAGCCTCCATTGTACACAGCAGGTTCTGAGCACATTTGATTCACACTCCATGTTCTGAGAAATATTTACCATCCGAAAAGAGGAAAAAACGGAGTCTTTGTCTAAAGAAATGCGTTGAGAAAGGGCAGATGTATAGAACCTTTCAACGAGATAATGCTTTTTCAACTCTCTCAAAATGGAATCTATTCCAAACATATATGCCAGGGTTCCTTACTTCGACAGGGTAAAGGATCGTGGTCGTACCGAACTGGTAGTGCGCCGAATATTCCATCAGGGATGTACCTGCAAAACGGGTAATGTGAGGAAAATTCTCTTACGTGGCATTCCTCGATTTGATGCATATAGTTGTTGTACTAATATTCACAGGAAACTGGAGCAGAAGTAGGGTACAGTTATAGCACCTGGGTAGGAGAAATGCTAGATTCAAGCGTACTCCTTGAATCAGAGCATTAGACGTATTTCAGTTAGACGAATTTGGTAGAATCAGTCTAATGAAATAAGTTAACTCCTTCTAATGAAAAGCGTCTATTTGACCGCCTGGTCTAATATAATTAGACTCGCGTCTAATTTACATAACCATTAGACGGGTACGTCTAACTCCACTGAGTTAGACTACACGTCTAATTCCGGTTCTACCTCAGACTAATCTGAAGGAGTTAGACTCACGTCTAACTTTCAATAATTAGACAGCCCGTCTAATTATAACATAACCATTAGACTGGTACGTCTAACTCTAGTGAGTTAGACTACCACGTCTAATTCCGGTTCTACCTCAGACTAATCTGAAGGAGTTAGACCCACGTCTAACTTTCAATTAATTAGACAACCCGTTTAATTATAATATCCATTAGACCGGTACGTCTAACTCCACTGAGTTAGACTATCACGTCTAATTCCGGTTCTACCTCAGACTTGTCTGAAGGAGTTAGACCCACGTCTAACTTTCAATTAATTAGACAACTCGTCTAATTCCGCGTATTCATTAGACCATCCGTCTAATTCTTTACGTCTATTAGACTTACACGTCTAACTCCGATGAGTTAGACTATACGTCTAATTCTATTAGACTCACGTCTAATTCTATTAGACTCACGTCTAATTCCGGGTATTCATTAGACCATCCGTCTAATTCTTTACGTCTATTAGACTTACACGTCTAACTCCGATGAGTTAGACTGTACGTCTAATTCTATTAGACTCACGTCTAATTACGTGTATTCATTAGACTACCCATCTAATTCTTTACACGTCTATTAGACTTACACGTCTAACTTCAATGAGTTACACTGTACGTCTAAATCTATTAGACTCACGTCTAATTCCGTGTATTCATTAGACTACCCGTCTAATTCTTTACATGTCTATTAGACTTACACGTCTAACTCCGATGAGTGAGACTCACGTCTAATTTTATGCGAATAGAGATCAAAATCGGTCTAATGGCCCTCATTTGATTCAAGTCTAATAACATGTTGTCTCAATACACCTATCAAAATAATCAGGGGATAAATTATTTCAACACTTAGTCAAAATAATTTGACCAAACAATTTCCCCCTTTTTGATGAAGAAATTGCAAACCTGCATACATATAACAAGACATGCATTCATCCAATAAATAAACAAACAACTTGTTCACTTACACCAACCATTCAAAAGAACCAGTATTCGAATAGATTATCAAAAACCATGTTCAGTAAAGTTAAACAGAGTAAAAGAAGAGAGATCATTGTTCTTCCCTTTTTACTCGAGGATCGGTTGGACTTATTTCTTGCCCGGGAAGCATGTTCATGAAATGAGGATAGCCGCGACCTCCACGACTTCCTGCATTTGATCTTCCTCCACACTCAGCAACACTGCCACGTTCACCTTGATCAATATTGGACAACCTACTCCGGCCGCCACCATTTCTACCACCGCGCTCAGAGCCACTTCGACCACCGCCTCTCTTGGTTGGCCTAGGATTGTCATCAGAACAAAGGGCCTGCCTGGATCTTGTTCCGGTTGCTACGCCATCGTTCCTCATGCTAGACTCCCCTTGAACTGGTCGAGGTTGAGCATTTTCAGCATTGCCCAAGACATCCTCTTTAGCTTGAAATTTTCTGGCAAGGTTCTCGGCAAAAGCTTGTCGTTCATTGTCGTTTCGGTTCATGCAACCCTGCATTTCTACCAGCTGATTCTTCACCGAAGCGAATTCATCCAAGGTTTCCTTATGGCGTTCGTCATTGATGTGCCTCTCAATGTCAAATAGTTCAGTGTGGTGGTTGAAGCTTTTCGGTTGAAATTTTGAAAACTTAACATTTGAGACATGAGTCTCATAAGTATTCATCTGCAGGGTCTTATCTAGCTCAGTTAGGATTTTGAACATGTTGCTGAAATTCGTTCTTTCCTCTTCCCTGGAGATCATTGATTGACACATAGTCTTCTGCATCGAGGAAAGCATAGACTTTATAGATCTTAACAATTCATTTCCTCCAGCGGATGGACCTTCGTGAGAAGACACTTTATCAGATTCAGCAGCAATAATTTGAATAGGCTCAAAGTTTGTATGAACCTGCAATGATTGCTCAGGCTGATTAACTTCAACATCCTTAGTCGCTTTCTCTTGTGCCTCATCATCGTCAACATCTCTTTGGGCTTTTTCAAATCTATCTAGCAAACTTCTAGAATAGTGATGGGGAGTGGTTATGTTTTCGTGAACACTCCCCACAACACCTTTGGGAAATAAGTAGGTCTTAACAAACATAGGTTTCTCATACTGTTCCTTCTCAAACGAGGAACTTTCTTCTTCATCACCTTTTTCTTTAGAGGGTTCCCCCTCAGTTCTTGCAGTCTCTGGCTGAGTTACCTCGGCCATTTTTTCTTGAACACCCTCTGTTCTCGCAACAGGGGTTATAAACACATCTTCTTCAGTAGGAGCTTTCGAAGCCTCCTCAGCTACATTTTCCACGACTACTTCTTCAACATTTGTCTCAAGAGCTTGTTCAGGCTCTTGATCATTCACCATTGCTTCATCTTCATTAGGAAGTTCTTGAATAGGATGATCTTGAATGCGTCTCTCTTCGGCAGACAGGGTCCCGAATTCGATCAGGAGAGCAACATCTAATTCATCGGCATTTGGAATATCCATGGCCTCTTCTTTGTTGAGCGGTTCTGCGCCAGAGCAATCAGCGCCATGAATCTATCTCGATGCGGCAGAGACATAGCCTTCCATGATATCATTCAATTTCTTCTGTACTTTGGCTTCAATAACAACTCCTCTTGCGTAAGGGTTGAAGTTTGCTTTCCTAGCTTCATAGATTGGAAACAGGGTTTTCCCAAGAATGCAAGCTTCCACCAGTTCTCTTTTGTTCAATGCTTCACCTACATCTGAAGTTCTTGCCCACTTCAGGACCTTCTTCTCATTTGCCACTCTCTTCTTTCATTCTTTCGTTATGGCAGTATTGGACAGAGAGTCATTGTATCTAGAGGACAACTTCTCAGTACGCCAGGAATCATAGATTTCTAATTTCGGAGATGAAAGAACCTTTACTTGATCCAAAATGAGATCAACGATTCCTCTTGCTTCAGACACCTTCTCAGGAGCTTGAAGAGCAGTAGACTTTCATTTTCCAACAACCTCTATGGGTTTTGGAACAGGTCTTGGTTCACCAATAACGATTCCTTGTGCCCCTTTCCTGGCCCGCAACAGTTAGAAGGCCGATTGAGGTTTCAAACAGAGCTCAGCAAGAAGCTCTCTACAAACAATTTTTCCAACTACCAAGGAATCCTTGGGAGCAGGAATTATGGGTTCACCAGCAACAAGGGTAGAAACAGCACCTTGTTCTAGTATAGATGACACTGTAGAACCGACGGCTACCTAATCAGATTGAGTAACATGGGATTCCGCCCTGTTAATAGATTCAACAATTGGACCGATTGACTCAACAGCAGGCCCTTCAGCAGATTCTCTCAGGGGAGAGAAAATTGATTCAGCTTGTTCCACTTCAGGAACAACAAATTTTGGCACAGCAGCCACAGACTTAGAAGACGTTACCTTAGCGGATTTATACGCGCGAGGCGCCTTTGTCTTCTTCTCCTTCGAGGCACAAGACCTCGAAGGTTTCCTCAAGAAGGTTGAGGGAGTAGATAGAGATGTCATCGGGGTTGCAGCAAGTACGCCTGGACCTTGTTTTACCCTTGAATCGACGAATTCCATGTCCTTCTGACTTGGACTCTTCATGCTGGAGGAACCGGCCTCCGATTCATTCACGGTTCTGGTTCTCTTTGCACCTGTTGACACAATAGAAGTAGAGGGCTTTGATCGGGTGGAAGGCCTTCCACCAGTCTGGAAACTAGAGGCCCCAGATGCAGACTCTAGGTTGTTCTTCACCCTCAACAGAGTGCTAGCCACCGTAGAGGCAGTAAAAACTCTTGTAGAGTTAATATGCGCCGGTTCACCAACAGGAACCCCCAAGAACTTCAATAGGTGGCTCAGTTGAGCCGCATACGTGATACTCTCCTTGTTCAACTGACAAATAGAGTAACACAGATTCTGGAACAGGGTATGACCCCAGTTCACTTGGATTCCTTTGGAAATGGCGCACATATAGTCAAAACGGTCTTGACTGTAGAGGTTGAAGGAGCTGGACTTCCCTTGCAGCGCCTTCGCCACCACGTCATTTAGAAGAATAAAGTGGGGTTTGAATACCTTCTTATATCCATTCACATGGATTTTAGAACCATCAGTAGAGAAGGAAGTCTTCATTTCCTCCATGACTTCAGAAGAGAGTACCTAGTCGAACAAATGACCCTCCGTTGGAAGTTCAAAGAACTCCGCATACACTGCTTCGTCAAAAGAAATCTCCTTTCCATTAACGGTTGCTACAATGGAATCATCCACCATAACCTCCGTTTTGAAGAACTCGCGAACTTCATCTTCATAGAAGATGAACGGTCCGCCCAGATACTTCCTCAACCCAGAATATTCTAGGGTTTGTAACATCTTCACGACCTCCGGCTGATCAAAGGAGTACACCTATGGAAAGTCCACCTGCAAAGTACAGTGACAGAGCGTGATTTTCTTCACCATTTTGAGAGAATATGAATCGATATGATATTTCAGAGAGTTTTAGTGAGAGAAATGCAAGAAAACTAGGGTTCTTAGAGATTTCGAGAGATTGAAAGATTTCAAAATCATGCAGGAATGTCCTTATATAGATGAGAAATGGAAATACTGAATAACCGTCTATTCTAGGGGTATGGCCCATTAATAAATGTTAGACGTCCTTTTTCAAGAAGTAATCATTAAAAATGAGGGTATATTAGTCATTTTCTTTAAACTTGATAGACACGTGTCTTCATGTTATTAAGAGATGACTGTTCGATATTTTGAGCGGGAAAAATAGATAGCTCTCAGCGTCTGACAGCGGTCCCTGATCAGTCTAATCGGCACCTAGTTAGACGTTTTTCTTACTTCACAAATAACCCAGCGTCTATTAAACGGATGAGTGTATTAGATGCATACGTCTAATTCCGTGTTTATAATAAATATGTCTAATGTTTATTAGACGTGTACATTTAATTCTGCATAAACACCACGTGTTAGACGTATGTTTATTAGACGTGAGCATCCTTTTGCTCAAGACATAAAAACGTCTAACATCTATTAGACGTGTCCGTCTAATTGCGTGGATATAAAATCCCAACATATAGACTTAGATGTATGGATTATGAATAAAAATACGTCTAAGTACATGCTTTTTCTTTTAGACAACCTTGTGTAATTAGACTGATTAAGGATATTCGTCTAGAGAATATCTTTAATTCTAAAGAAATTTTCCTTCTCAAAAGAAATGAGTATGGACAAAAGAGTTTTATAAACAATTTTTGTGGTCCAAGGACCAAAAATATTTTTAACAAATAAAACAATTATTCTTCCAAAATGGCAAGTGTCATTGTTGATCTTCCAAGCTGTGTACTCAGATGAGTACTCTTCTAGCTTCCTTCCAGTTATCCTCCTGCATCACCTACAAAATAAACTATTTACAAATCTTGGTACTCATACTCAATTGGGTCCTCGATCAATTAGTCCCTTAGGAATCCATATTTGAGTTATTCTGATGGATTTCCCATTTTGTGTTGTGATTAATTCATATGATTTTGACTTAGCAGATGACTTCCTGCTAGTCACTGATCCGTTGACTTTTGAAGAAGGTTTTCTTTTAAAACTCCTTGACTTAGAGTCAGGTTTTAATTTATCATACTTATTAGCCTTTTTAAGCTTATTCTTAAGCAGCTAATAGTTGGTGGAACATAAACTATTTCATTTTTAAAAGCAACTTCTTCATGAATAGGATCAGATTCAATGTCAGTCATACTTCCTTTGACAAAACTTATTGGTTTAAGTTTGTCATTTGGCTTTGACTTTTTGCAGGACAGGTTAGGATCATTGCTATCAAATCACAATCCGGATCTAGATCCAGCAGGTTTCAACATTCTGATCTGATATTTGACAGCATCACCAGACCTTGTCCATGCACAGACAACATAGTTAAGTCTTTTGTTTTCAGATGAAAGAGTTTGAATCTGTTACTTGAGCATCTTATTTTCAGATGAGATCTCTTCAATTTTCTTTTCAAAAACATGTGACTCTTCCTCTTTAGAGTGATTTGGTTTATTTAGATCCGATGAAGATTTAGTTTCATTTAGAGATTCTGCTATATTTCTATACTCGATGACCATTTCATCTAGTGTAGTTACCAGTTGTTCCCTTGAAAACCTTTCGGAGGAGAAATCAAATACCTCAGTTTCCTGAGTTCCTTCCTCATCTTCTCTAGCGATGAAGCAAGCCATGTCTTCTTCATCGTTTTCACTGGATGAGAAGTACGAGCCACGGCTGCTCTTTCCGTCACCGCCCATAAGAGCCTTCAGCTCTTTTCCATCTTCCTTTGCATCTTCACGCTTTGGCTTTCGGCATTCCGATGCATAATGACCTTTAATACCACAGTTAAAACAAGTAACATTAGCTTTAGATTTTCTATTATCATTAGAATTTGAAGAGTTTGAGTTAGAGTTGCTCTTATTTATGAAGTCGCCAAACTTCTTCACAAAGAGAGACATGGCATCGTTGCTCAGCTGCTGAGCTTCCATCTTCACGTCCGGAGAAGTTGGTGGCTCTTCAGCAGTCACCAACGCCTTGGCAATAATAATGGACGAGGGTTGAACTTCTTCCATCCTACAGTTCAGCTCGAACTCATAGGCCTTGAGGTCAGCGAAGAGATCAAAGAGAGAGATCTTGTTCAGATCTTTGGATTCTCTCATCCCCATAGTATTTATGTCCCATTCCCTTGGAAGAGCAAGCATGACCTTGATATCAAGCTCCCGGTTGCTATAGGTCTTGCCTAGGATGGACAGAGAGGAGACGATCTTGCTGAATCTGGTGTCGAAATCGTTCATTGTTTCACCAGGACGCATTTTGAAGCTGTCAAACTATTGAGTGGCAACCATGATCTTGTTTTCCCTGGTTTGCTCGTTGCCCTCAAACAGTTGAGTGAGTCTGTCCCAGACCTCTTTGACAGTGTCACATTCGATGATGTAGTTGAACATACTATCATCGAGAGATCTGTACAGAAAAACAAGAGCAATGTTGTTGAGGTTGTTCTGCCTCTTTTCATCAGTAGTCAGTCGGCCTTCTCCTTATCAATCTTGATAGGACCTTCTGTGACAACACTCCACATGTCATCATGAAGGGAAGAGACATGAGCAGGAACTCTTTTCTTCCAAACAATATAGTTTTTGCAAGAGAAGGTTGGAATGGCTGTAGCACTGGCATCTTTGGGTATGTTAGACATATTTCAGGAAAGGCTTGAGAATAGAAACAAGGCTCCAATACCAATTGATAGGATCGGCTTTATCAATAGAGACGGGGGTCTGTCTAATGATGAAGGCTTATGAAAAACGGTTTGATAGAAATCCTGTTAGGGATTAATATCTCTTTTTATTCCACGCAAACTTGTGTAAGCACTTGAAACAGATTCAATGCGGAATTGTTTACTTGGATTTGAAGCATAAAATGAAATATGTAAAGATGACAGAAAAGAAGAACACATCAGTTTGTTTATGGATGTTCGGAGAAACTCTCATACGTCACCCCTTCTTCCAACCACCGGAAGGATTCACTATATGATGAGAATCAAATACAGTTTACACACACTTAGCTCACTATTGAATAGAACACTTTCTGTTCAATTACAAGAAGATGAAGAATATCACTCAGCTAATGGTGTTTTGATTCTAGCTCTCTCTCTCGATTCACACACAGTAAAATGAGAAAGAAGCTTCACAGAATAAGTTCAGTAAGCAAGATGATTGAGTAGTTTCTCTCTCTGCAAAATCAGAATGCTTGTTCGTAAGGCTGATTGTCCGTTGTCCTAAGGATTGATTAAATACTGAGTAGGAGCTAACGGTCGAATCTTCAAGAATGATACGTGGCACCCTTTCATTGGAAAGCCTCCATTGTACAGAGTAGGTTCTGAGCACAAGAATCGTGGCCGTACCGAACTGGTAGTGCGCCGAATATTCCATCAGAGATGTACCTGCAAAATAGGTAATGTGAGGTAAATTATCTTACTAGCATTCCTTGATTGGATGCATATAGCTGTTGTACTAATCTTCACAGGAAAGTGAAGCAGAAGTAGGGTACAACTATAGCACATGGGTAGGAGAAATGCTAGATTCAAGCGTATTGCTTGAATCAAAGCATTAGACCTATTTTAGTTAGACGGATTTGGTAAAATCAGTCTAATGAAATAAGTCAACTACTTCTAATGAAAAGCGTCTGTTAGACTGCCTGGTCTAATATAATTAGACTTGCGTCTAATTTACATAACCATTAGACGTGTACGTTTAACTCCACTGAGTTAGACTACACGTCTAATTCCGGTTCTACCTCAGACTAATCTGAAGGAGTTAGACTTACGTCTAACTTTCAATAATTAGACAGCTCGTCTAATTATAACATAACCATTAGACCGGTACGTCTAACTCCATTGAGTTGGACTACCACGTCTAATTCCGGTTCTACCTTAGACTAATCTGAAGAAGTTAGACCCACGTCTAACTTTCAATTAATTAGACAACCCGTCTAATTATAATAACCATTAGACAGGTACGTCTAACTCCACTGAGTTAGACTACCACGTCTAATTCCGGTTCTACCTCAGACTTGTCTGAAGGAATTAGACCCATGTCTAACTTTCAATTAATTAGACAACCCGTCTAATTCCGCGTATTCATTAGACCATCCGTCTAATTCTTTACGTCTATTAGACTTACACGTCTAACTCCGATGAGTTAGACTGTACGTCTAATTCTATTAGACTCACGTCTAATTCCGTGTATTCATTAGACCATCCGTCTAATTCTTTACGTCTATGAGACTTACACGTCTAACTCCGATGAGTTAGATTGTACGTCTAATTCTATTAGACTCACGTCTAATTCCGTGTATTCATTAGACTACCCGTCTAATTCTTTACACGTCTATTAGACTTACACGTTTAACTCCGATGAGTTAGACTGTACGTCTAATTCTATTAGACTCACGTCTAATTCCGTGTATTCATTAGACTACCCGTCTAATTCTTTACACGTCTATTAGACTTACACGTCTAACTCCGATGAGTTAGACTATACGTCTAAATCTATTAGACTCACGTCTAATTCCGTGTATTCATTAGACTACCCGTCTAATTCTTTACAGGTCTATTAGACTTACACGTCTAACTCCGATGAGTTAGACTGTACGTCTAATTTCATTAGACTTGCGTCTAATTTTATGCGAATGGAGATCAAAATCGGTCTAATGGCCCTCATTAGATTCAAGTCTAATAACATGCTGTCTCAATACACCTGTATTGTAACTTATAGATTATTTCATCATCAAAATATCTGGGAATAAATTATTTCAACAGTTAGTCAAAATAATTTGACCCAACATGATTTTCTAGAGTTTCATGATGCACCACCTCCTTTGACATATAAGATCATTTTTTAAGGTCAAAGTTTTATTGCAACAGTTCACTAGATATTTTCACTTAGGATTTATTAGAACATATTATTCTTAACATGAGAACTGTTGCAATAAAATAAATGGAAGCATTTGTTAATTAAAAATTGAAATTGTCAATAACACAAGTTTTTCAGTAAATTTATTTCGAAAAAAATCTTCATAAAATCATTTATAACCTTTCATAAGTATCTGATTGTTTGGACAAGTTTAGAAGATCAAAAATAAAACGAGTATAATTCTATAATATGATTCTTTAAAACTTTCGAAAATGATAATTCATATGGAAAAATGGAATTAACTTGAGATATTTAGACTACAAACCTCATACACCATTCTTCGATCATGAAGAAGATGTTTTGTCATTCACAAGAAAATGTCAAAAAGAAAACATGTTCTATAACAAATTTGACACATAATATTGATCTAGGGAAAAAATAAAATGTGGGAAAAAGCAAACCTTCTTACAGAAGCATATGCCTGGGCTTCTTAATTGAATATCTTGATGAATAGAAAGCTAATAATGCAATCACATATTGGCCACCTAAAAGAATACAAATATTTAGATATGTTCATTAACATTTGGAAGGATTTAAAGTTATGCAAAGATAACTAAATAAGAAATATTAAATATGGAAAACAGTAATCCACCGAACTAGATGAGACACTTTGCTTCTTTCATAGAACTAACTCAAATTGTGTAATCTTATTATGCTAAACGGTATCCAAGAAATATCCATTTTGAGACCTAATATTGAAGAAGTTGATAAGTTCTCATGCCATGATTTAGAACATGAGAGCTTATAAAGTTCAGGAACTCATAAGCAATCTGTTTTTCGAATAACATATTTGTTAACCTTTTCTATATGGATGTCATCCGTCTAATAATATATTTTCGTCACAATGAAGAAAAAAAGAGTACACATCCGTATGGCCAACTGATACAAAAGGTCTAATTAAAGCTCTTCTCACTTTTTTTTTTTGTTTCATAAAGTGGATAAACCATTAAAAAATGGCCTCATGTTATGTTTGATATTTTATGATGTGAAACTCAAGCACAATCATAGAAGATCATGACTAGTAAATGATAAAAATCAAGCTCCCCTCAAGTCAAGTGTCAATTATATCCAAAACAATAAAGAATAGTGTATTTCGTGACATTAGTTAACTGTTAGGGATGCGTACCTTTCAATTAGATCCTGGAGAATAACCTTGTCTCCGAAATATATTATTTGTAACACCATAAGAAAAACACGAATATATTATAATCAAACAACAAGTAGTAAGAAAATTTAAATACTAAAGCTCAATATAAATTTCATAGTAACTAGGTACATTTGCTTCTAGTTATGGATAACATTTATCATGTTCTATTCCTTGATCTATATACTGCCTCATTAACACAAATACATGATTGAACTAATGTAAGATCAGATGGTCAGCCCTTTCAAACACAAATGATCAGATTGTAAGAGTTTCACAGTTGAATATATGTTATTTAGCAACAAATGAAGAGAATAAGAAGGAACTATCAAGTTAGAAAAACACATATCTGAAAAAAGATACAAAAACCATGACTCATGGTTTTACGGCGAAATAACAAGAACGATCATATTAATGAGAGATGACATGATAATTGAACATAAAATACATAAACATACCAGATATGAGATTGTGAGCCATTATAGAAGTTCAAGAGGTAAACATAAAGTGATGAGGAAATATGTTGACAAAATAATCTCTAAGATCTCGGACAACACGCTTTCACGCTCTATGGCTCTATTGCAAAGCAAGGCGAAATCAGTGTCACTCTCTTTCACGTGAAGATTTTGCTTAACTCATTAATTCATTATTGAACATAGAAAGCATGTTCAGTCACACATTCCGCCCAATAACAAATAGGAATGTATTAATAAAATGCAAAGAAAAATAAAATTGGTTTATTTAGAAGATTTGAACATCAAGTTCAGGCTTTAAGGACGGTATGTCAGCTCTTTGCAGATGACAATACTTACAGAAGAAGGCAACTTAAGGATTTGGATTTGTTTTTTGGTCGGGAAGAAGAATTACCTAGATCGGTGAAGTTTTTGACAAAAATTCCAATGGAAACTTTCATTGAAATATCTGTTTATGTCATTAATATTAATTTCGGACGGAAACACATTCATCACAAAATATATCGAAAATAACATCTGAAAATTTCGAGTGTTTACTGTCTATAAAAGCGAAAAGAATTGAGGTAAATTTCCTTCATTTTTTTTTCTACGTTTCTACCTATTTTTATAATTGTTTCTAACGTTTTTCAATTTTGTCACAAATTATGTAGGTAAAATCTCCGGACTTTAAGCATCAGGAAATTTTTGACACAAATCCCCAATCTTATTGTAGTGACTTAGAGTTAGAGGTTCATTTCTTATTTTGTAACATTTTCAAATTCACGGAATTCATTTCAACATTATTAGTTACTTCAACTTTAACAACTGCCCGTTACACATTTGTTCTTAACCTCCTATTTCAAACTTTACCTCATTATAGTTGTATTATTAACTATTTTGTCACAAAACATATTCACATCACACAAAATAAAAATTAACTTCCATTTTTCAGGACAAACCAATTTGGACACATTTTTTTAATTAATGTACATATTGTGAAATGAAAATTGTATGTATACCTCCAAAAGCCCCGATAAACAAAAGCTAAACAAATACACTAACATATATCTGGAGGAGGGCAATTAAAAGTACCGAAAAGTTAACCATAGAGTTACACAAAGGTGAAACAAATATTCAATAAAACTCTATAAGAGCTCCACAAAGAGACAAACAACAAAGAGACATACACAAACCAACCCATAATTAAAATATCAATTATTTCCATATACATGATCTGAATCAGGTGTAATAAATTGTTAGAATCACAAATTTGGAAGTTAAACCAACAACATGATCAAGAACATGACGTAGAGAGTACTTTGGGTAGTATTTGGTACGAGATACAAATTATATATGATATAAATTGTATAGAAGTATAAAGTTTAACTAGGTATAAATAATATAGAGTAGGATAAGTTGTATACGTTATTAATGTTTGATATGAATTTTAAAAAATAATATTAGTGGTATATGGTTTATAATTTTATGTTTGGTGCAGTATAAGAATGTACTAGATGTTGTATAAATATGAATTTAAAATTATTATTATTTTCTATATTTACTTATATTATAAATAATATTGTTTATTATTATTATAAATTATTTTACTATTATTATTTAATAATTAATGTTATTTTGATTAAAATTTTAAAAACAAATTATAATATAAATCGTAAATTATATTTATTTCATTTAAATATTATTAATAATTGTAATAAAATAAACTTAAAATATAAATAATATATAAAATAAACAATATTATTTATAATATAAGTTAATATATAAAATAATAATTAATAAAATTATTGTTATAAAATAAACATATATTTTTTAATTAACATATTAAACTATTTAAAAAATATATATTAAAAATGATTATATATAATAGTAATGTTAAAACTAAATAAAATATATTTAATATATTATATAATAATAAGTTATATATACTATTATTAAAGGGTATATTGAAAAATTAAAAATAAAGTGAAGTGATATAAGAATAGTGTTGTATCTAAAGGATTAGTTACTATTTTATACCCAAAATATGAGATATAAATTATATATGATATAAATTTATACCAATAGTAAAAATGTAACAATACTATTGATATAATTTATATTATACCAATAGTATTATACCTCTTTGTACCACCAACAAAACACTACCATAATGTATAGTGGAAATAAATTGGTATTACAAGCTCAAATAGAATATTATGAGAACGTGACATTTACAGATGCAAGACATCACATGAAAATTATTATTTACAATGGCCGTTTAAAATTTTTAAATGTCTAACTTTTACTCGTTATGGTATTCTTATTATGGTTATAGTGCCACTTATATCTTTTAGATGATTGACAACAAGAGAGAAGGCATGTCACTACAAGATGTCTTAAGTTATAGTATCAATATGCTAAATTAAATAAACAAATTCTAGGTAAAGATTCAAGATCTTCTTAAGTAAATCTTTGGTTAATCACATATAAATAACCAATTTTACCTTTTTATAATGACCAAATTTGCATAATAACTAATCCCTTATCATTATCATGTTTTAATAACTGGTTTTCTTATAAATTCATATCTACCTGATAGGATCAAGTAAAAAGGAACCCAACAAAACAAAAAGTTCCAATTTTGTCAAGATCAACTTTGTTTTTTTGAAAAAATGATTTAGCGTTATTTCATTAAAAATTCTCAAAAACGAGAAAAAAAATCTACGAGTTTAAGAGATAATTCTAGATAGGCCTAGAATGATTTTGAAGTCATAACATTGTGAATAAAGTTAAAAAGCTAAAAACGTAAATGAATTATCTGATTACAATGCTTTCAATTCTAGTGAGTTAAAAAAACGGTAAATTCTAGTTCCTACAGATATTCCAGTTTTGCTCCGTGCTTGAAATTCTTGTCCACGTTCCCGCGAGGGCGCTGCAATCCGATACAATATCTTTCCATAACTCTTCAACGCTCCTGCGGGTTATTCCATATACCCTTGCATTTCGTTCTTTCATAATGTTATACACCACTACTCCAAAGCCGCACTTGAAAACGCTTGTTGTAAATCTATTTCCCTTGGCTTTGAGTAGTGTCGCTTCT
>NC_061866.1:28721836-28791784 GCF_907164915.1 Impatiens glandulifera
TGTAGTTTCTGTGATTGATTTATCTTATATTTTCAAGGTATTGTAAATGCAAATTGCCCGAAAACCCCGACCTTCTGATGGTGCAGTGTGAGGAATGCAAAAACTGGTAATAATATGTGTAGGTTTTCAAAACATTTGTTGATATATATATATACCAAATGAATTTTAGGGTTAGAATTTGGAACACAATTTTTGGGTAATTAGTGATGTGCTCTATAAGTGAGCTTAAGATTTACTTCTTTTTTTAGTATTATGTTTTACTTGTTCAAATGTGATATGTTATTATCTATCTTTCTCTTTTGTAGGTACCATCCTTTTTGTGTTGATATGACTAATGATCAAGCAAAACAATTACATCTTTTTATTTGTTCTAATTGTAATGGAGTGGAGGTATTCACTTTCCAATGTAATTTTTTTGTTGTTGTTATTTATCTTATTGTTGACACAAACAACTAAATATATAATTCTTTTGTCATACAGGATAAACTTAAACGACCAATGAAGTGAAGTGAAGTAGGCATGCTCAAATGTGAAGTGAAGTTTATTATTATGTATTCTAATGAATCATGGTAGTGTCTTGTTTGATATTGTAAGTCGTTGGTGTGCATGTATGGTTTATTTGCATAAATTATTTTATAAGGTGTTGGAAACAATTTTTTCATTTAAATTTATGGATTATGACTATATATTTATATTGATGTTTTTCCTGATATATGGCTTCTAACATTAATTTGTTCTAAATGTAAATCTTGATAGAAAAAAATTAGGGCAGGTGATGTTCTTGATTTATAATATATGTAGATGATGAGTAAGATGTTCCTAATCTATAGGCTTATATGTAAAACACATGTTATATTAAGTATTATTGTTACTTGCCCCATGTATCAACATCAATGAAGAACAATTTCACGACCTTGAAGGACAAAATTCTGATTCATGTTGTATGGTGGTATATTAAAAGAATTTTTTTTATTAATAATAAATATATTCTACTTAGAAACTTATTAAAGTACAATACATCTACATTAACACACAAGAGAGATGGTCGTTAAAGAAAATACATAAACTCAAAAGCAATGTTGCAGGTTTGTACAATATTCGATTAGGAGACGGGAGAGGCATATTGTTCTGGCACGATCCCTGGTTCAAGAACTAGCCACTCATTCACAAAGAAGAGTTTAGAAACACAAGAATTAAAAAAGGACTATTCAACAATTAAAGTTAGAGATATCAAAGAAGGGCTTTGGAACTCGCTACTAAGTAAAATTCCGGAAAGGCAGAGAATTATTGACCACATACATAGTACACACTTCTACGAAAGACCTGACAATCACAAATGGATTGTAGAAGAAAATGGAAAATTGGTTTCAAGCAGGGTGTGGGACACCATTCGAGATAAAGAATAGAAGGTAGATTGGGCTCCCCTAGTTTGGTCGACAAAGATTATACCGTGACATCAATTTATCCTATGTTTCACTTTCTGGGAAAGGCTCAGCACTACTTTATTATCTTACCTTTTTGTTTAGGCCCTACCATATAGTAGATTATTGCTCCAAATGTGAATATGTAGATCTTCAAATAAAGTAAAAGTACTTCTCAGTTGTCTTTTTTTAATGACCTAATTTCGAAGGTAATTCCATGTTTTTTCAACATAATTAATATTGTCCATACACTTATTAAGTTTATCCTCACAACATAACTATATGAGAAATAACAAAATTGATCTAGTGCCTAGTAACCAAGTTACTCCACTAAACAACATTGTTGCTGACTTCAAATTATTTCCAAAGAAATTGAAGTTGTGAAATGATCACTTTTTTTTTCTCCCCTTCTAAATTTAGGACTATAAAGTTTAGACTTTTTCCCCTTAAAATTTACAAATTCTTATGAAATCTTTCTAAAAAGTAAAAAAAATATAGGAATCAACGGTTGGAATCTTTTCATAAATTTTAAACTATTTATTAGGGAAAAAAATCAAATTTAAGTTACATTCTTAATCTATGTATGAGTTCATCCAATCTGTTGACTTTTGCAAATTAAGTTATCATGACCTACTAAAATATCTGAGGACTCTATCCATCTCCTTTTATGAATATCTGATGTACTAATTTCGAAATATCTCAATTAAGTTCATAAACTCAAGCCTCATAATAAGTTGAACTCCATCATACTAAGAATCCTTCTAAAACAATACATGTTCCTCAATCTTTATTTTAAAATGGAGAAGACTCCATGCACATATTATGATTTTCCAAGAATTTGTTGGTTGTTAAGTAACTGTCTTCAATAATCTAATCTTTGTAGAAATAGAGAATAAGATTATTTATATTATGTATAGAGAGAATGAACGAGATACAATTTAAGATAGATACAATTTAAGATAAATGAGAATAAGATGATTTACAATGTCTAGATAGAAATAATGTGATAAAATTTAAAAAAAAAAACATTCATAAATGTATCACTCAATAATTTCTATCAAAAAATTCTTACAAAAAGTGAATGTTAATCTTTACTCCCATTTTAACTCATAATGCTCTATTTCAACTGATTTGCTCCAACTCATTTATCAATCCTTGCACACATAAATGCATTAGAGGTTTGTAGGCGTTGCACTAATAATGAACAACAATCCTATCATATCACCCTTAAAAAAAAATTAAACTTGGTTATAGAATAACTTACCAAGAGAATTTAAATTGTTTAAAAAATTAAAATGTATTATTTTCTAATAAGTTAATCATCACAAATGTTAGCAACCTAAATTCAATTAACTTACGTTGAATTAACTCAACCATAAATTTATTACTCTTATCGCATTGTTTTCAAGTATAAATCATATCCCAAGTATATATTCAATAGAAGATAAATCAGCAAAATCTGAATTTTACTACTATGGATTTATCAACCTCACAACAATAACACAGTGCAAAGCTCTTTAATATTTATCAACTTCAACCTATGTTTCATCATCTGTCAATAACTTACTTGTGAATAATTTAGAGAAACTAGAGCAGCATTAGCATATGTGTAGTAAAAAGATTCTTAAATATTTTGAGCTTTGAAAGGACCTATCTAATATGTCTCGTACTTGATAGTTACTACTTTATATATTTCCTCTAACTCTGACACCTCCCTTATCCCCTCCTTTATTCCCCGATGACTCTCATTCCTTGATTACCTATCTTGAAGAAAATTATTTCTTTAAACTCAACTAAACTCTCATTGTATTGTAACTACATAATAATTTGACCACTGAAGAGATGGTACAAAGATCAGAGGGGATTACTTAATTATCATCTGGTGGGAGTGGCAAGTTATGATAAAACATCAACATCGCTAATCATTTCTTGGGCCAAAAGGAACTCTACAACCTAGAACTATAAACTAAATCAAGATAACATCTAGTTGAAACCTAAATATGATAAAGAAACAAGTAGAATCTAAAAGATACAGTTCATTCCGAACAAACAATTATTGATGAATGGTAAATTAATGCCTTATAAGGAGGAGATGGTAAGGAAAAGAGAATAACCTGTATACATATTATTTCAGAAATATCTACCCAATTCTGACCTATAAATAGAGCAAATAAATTCATAGATAAAACAAGTAATTATTACAATATAAAAAATATGCAAAATCCAAAAGAATTGGTAATAATTAAAACAATCACCTGCTTTCTTCGAGAATGTGTAAGAACACCTCCATACTTGAGAACCATAAGTGCTTCAACAGATCATTCTTGTTCTTCTTCTCTATTATTTTTTGAAATTGTTACTCATTTTAATGACTTTAGTTGGACCTTCCGATTAAAAATAAAAACTCATGAAGCAGTCATTTGTTAGATAAAACCATACTTATATGCGAGAAGAGGTAAGAAATATATTAGGTAAATGACCTTCACATATGTGTTAGAATTTTTAGGGCCACTAATATAATAAATAATTGTGCAAATATCATATTTAATATAAGCCAAAATAATGTGATCTAATTTGATTAAGTTTATGACTTATGGGTGTATTTGTCATTAATATAAAGTGAAAATATCTAAGTGACATTTCTAATTTTATGAAGGGCTGAATTAGAAATAACCTAACTATAATAACTAACTTAATGTTAGTTATATGTAAGATGTACGGCCCCATCAACAGAGAGAGAAATCTATTGACGTACTCATCAAATGGAAGAACTTTTTCACATAAAGAAAGTCTAAGGAAAGAGATGATTAAAGAAATGCAAAGTCTAAGAAAGAGAAGATTCACGATTCATCAAATTCTTCCACCATTCAGATTTTAATTTCTCAACACATTAAATTAATTAAATTAAGATAATTAGGATAACTCTATCATAGCTATCCTAATTTAATTTTGTGAGAAAATTATATCGTATAGATATATTTGTAATATGCATGTGAAATTAATATGCATGCAAGGAATATATATATATATATATATATATATATATATATATATATATATATGGATTTATAATAATTTCAAATAATATATATTGACAATTTCAAATCATATCAATAATATTATTAGAAATAAATATATTGATTTTGATAATATTATTAAGAATATATATTTTAGATTATATATATATATATATATATATATATATATATATATATTTATACTTCATTAAGATTGATATATCTTCAAATTAATATGGTATGATGTTATCATGAAGATTGATACGAAAAGATATTTGAATTATCTCATAGATTCTTTTAAATGATTGATTTCGAATAATATATATATATATATATATTTATATTGGTTTTGATAATTTCAAATCATAATATTAGAAATATATATTGAATTTGATAATCAAATGAAGATATATATATATATATATATATATATATATATATATATATATATATATATATATTATATTATAAAAAATTTAATTGAAAACATATATATCTTTCATTAAGATTAAATTTTATGAAGTCATGAAGGATTATTGACGATAAATTAAGGGATATTTGAATTTTATGATTAAGATAAAATAAATGAATATTTGAATTTTCTCTCTCTCATGATTTCAAATATGTGGATATATTGATTTTCGATAATAGAGAATAATTGAGTGAAAAATATAAAAATTTATGATATTATTTAATAATGTTTATTAGATTTATGGATAGTTAGATTCAAATTGATTAATTAAATATCATTAGATTAGGGATATTTGTTTTTAATGGATTAAATAATATATATTATAAATTAAAGAGAGAATTAAGAAGGAATAATATTTATGGTTATTTATATATATATATAAATCAATAAATAATAAATTTTAATTATAACCTTTATTTTAGGATTTAAATATTAAGGTTAATGATTATTAATAAATTAATGAATAATTGAATTTTTCCATAAAAATATTTGAAATTTAGTCAAATAAATTTTAAAAATTGATTATTTATGTTGATTAATATGAGACATTACAAATTTCAAAATCAATGGCAAATTTTAAATTTTATGGTATAATTTTATTTTTTATAATAAAATAAATTACATGTTTTTTGGAAAATTATATTATGGATTTGGGTTATATACAATAATATGACATTTAAATTTAAAATAATGATATTATTGTTTATTATTTGAATTTTATTAATTTATATAAATAATCACCAAAGTGACAATGTTTGTTGAAATTAATTCAAGACAATTTTGAACGGTAGTATTGTGTAATTCATGTGATTATATTATTTGGTCCAAAGGCTAATAATTAATTATCAAAATTGCATTAATACTTGTGATGGTAATATGTGATAATTATAAAGTCTTATTTATGTGAATAATTAATCCATTTAAAGATAGATTAATTATTTGATATTTCTTATTATTAATGTTTGATCATTACACCAAAATACTATTAGCAATTAATATTACTGTCCAAAGACTTGATATTAATGTTGCATTAAGTATTTTGAGATGTGATAAATCATTATTTGAATTTAGTTATTACTTAAGTTTATAATAAATGTGAATAACTATTTTATTAAATATTCTAAGTGATTAAGAGCTGTAATTTTTATTATTTCAAGTTAAAGATAGTTTTTTTTAGACGAGACTGCAATATTTTTTTGAGAATATTGAGTTTGAGGAGAGAAATTATTATGTCTTTAGAAATGATTTAGATCAATAATTCCCATTGAGGAGTATTTCATTTATATCTCAAATGTTTTTATGACATTGATAAGGATTTTATTCCTATTGATTATAAAGTCAAAAAAAAAATCAAGAGTAACAAGACAATATTGATCAAATTCATTAAGTACAAACTCAATAATCTCAAAATCAAGTGTCTTTATGACAATCCAGTTTAATTGAATTACTCTTTAAGGACAATTTATAGTACTTGTTGCATATTTTGATATGGAGTTTCACCATAATAGATGTTTAAGAGTTTTTCAATAGACACATTGAAAAAGAATTTGGTACAACGAGAAAACTTTATGTCGAGAGACCAAATTAATATGGTTTACAAATTAAAGACTTAAAGAAGCGTCTCGTTAGTGATACCATAAATTTCATAAAATAACAATTCTCTCTTTTGGTTTTGAGGTAAATTTAATTGATTATTTGTGTATCACAAGTTCAGTGGGAGTAAACGTCTATTTATGGTTTTATATATGGATGATATTTTATTTGTCATAAATTTTTCTTGACATTAAGTAGCCAAAAGTTATAAGAAATTTAAAAAGAACTAAGAATTAAATGTTCACATATAGAAAGTCAGAAAGTCTTGAGATCATTGAGTATTCTGACTCCAATATTACGGGATGCTAAAATAGTATGAAATCTACTTTGGTTAATATTTTTCGCTAGCTGGTTTTGTCGTTTCTTGAAGAAGTGTCAAACAAACACCTATGACGTCATCCACTATTGCAGCAAAATTTATGACATATTACTAGACATCAAATTAAGTGATTTTGAGATAAAGTTTAGTTTATGAAAAAAATGATACAAAGTGGATAGATTTCTATAAAATATATATGTACAAACTCTATGATTATGAACCTCTTGGCAATAGGTTTATCATCTAATGTCTTTCATGATGATATTGCTCGTATGAGTGTCGTAGAGATCAACGATCTCTAACTTCAGTAGAAGTTTATAATTTGATTGTCTTTCAGTTTAGTTATTTTATAAATCTTTATGAAGTTTCTCATTCTGATCAGCAATTAATTATTATTCAGTTCATTACACTTTGTATAATTATGTTTAAAATATTATCTCACTAAAGTCAAGTAGGACCAGTTGAAAATTAACATGAAAAGATCACCTTGCATGGAATTTTTATTCCTCACATTCGTGATATGATTTGTCAATTAATTGTATTGGTTTATGTGATCATTGTTGGGTCTAGTTGTGCTTAAATACAACGACAAGCTCTTTGGTCCTATATTGATAAAATTATTTATACAACATACTATTGAGATGACATAAAACTTCAGGCGCATTATGATTGATACATTTATTTTTGTACATACGTGACCCAGTTGGAGATTGTTAGAAATTTTAGGATCACTAGTATAATAAATAATTGTGTAAATATCATATTTAATATAAGTCAAAATAATGTGATCTAATTTGATTAAGTTTATGGCTTATGGGTGTATTTGTCATAGATATAAAGTGAGGATACCTAAGTGGCATTTCTAATTTTATTAAGGGGATGAATTAGAAATAACTTAACTATAATAACTAACTTAATGTTAGTTATATGTAACGGTAATGATCCCCATTTGATCTATGGGCAATTCTCCTTCGGATCCCCATCAATAGAGAGAGAAACCTATTGACGTACTCATCAAATGGAAAAACCTTTCCACATAAAAAAAGTCTAAGAAAAGAGATGATTAAAGAATCATTTCATTCATGCAAAGTCTAAGAAAGAGAAGATTCACGATTCATCAAATTAAGGTATGCTTCCGCCATTCAGATTTTAATTTTGCACACATTAAATTAGGATATATTTAGGAAAATTAGAATAATTCTAACAATATGTTCCTCCTATAAGCATAAATTCTTCAAACGTCCAGATGAAATTCAACCGACCGATTACAAATCTGAAAGTAAACAAATGAACATAAATATAAGACAACTTTAAAAGGAAAAGGTGGATTGATCAACCTATAATACCACTAGTAAATGATTTGATAGGATCGGCTTTATCAATAGAGACGGGGGTCTGGCTAATGATGAAGGCTTATGAAAAACGGTATGATAGAAATCCTGTTAGGGATTAATATCTCTTTCTATTCCACGCAAACTTGTGTAAACACTTGAAACAGATTCAAGGAGGAATTGTTTACATGGGTTTGAAGCACAAGAGGAAATATGTAAAGATGATTGAAAAGAAGAACACAGCAGTTTGTTTATGGATGTTCGGAGAAACTCTCCTACGTCACCCCTTCTTCCATCCACTGGAAAGATTCACTATATGATGAGAATCAAATACAGTTTACACACTCACTTAGCTCACTATTGAACAGAACACTTTCTATTCAATTACAAGAAGATGAAGAATATCACTCAGCTAATGGTGTTTTGATTCTAGCTCTCTCTCTCGATTCACACACAGTAAAATCAGAAAGAAGCTTCACAGAATAAGTTCAGTAAGCAAGATGATTGAGTAGTTTCTCGCTCTGCAAAATCAGAATGCTTGTTCGTTGTAGTCGCTTGTTCGTAAGGCTGATTGTTCGTTGTCCTAAGGATTGATTAAATACTGAGCAGGAGCTAACGGTCGAATCTTCAAGAATGATACGTGGCACCCTTTCATTGGAAAGCCTCCATTGTATAGAGCAGGTTCTGAGCACAAGGATCGTGGCCGTACTGAACTGGTAGTGCGCCGAATATTCCATCAGGGATGTACCTGCAAAACGGGTAATGTGAGGAAAATTATCTTACGTGGCATTCCTTGATTGGATGCATATAGCTATTGTACTAATCTTCACAAGAAAGTGAAGCAGAAGTAGCGTACTGCTTGAATCAGAGCATTAGACGTATTTCAGTTAGACGGATTTGGTAAAATCAGTCTAATGAAATAAGTCAACTACTTCTAATGAAAAGCGTCTATTAGACCGCCTGGTCTAATATAATTAGACTTGCGTCTAATTTACATAACCATTAGACGGGTATGTTTAACTCTACTGAGTTAGACTACACGTCTAATTCCGGTAATACCTCAGACTAATCTAAAGGAGTTAGACTCACGTCTAACTTTCAATAATTAGACAGCTCGTATAATTATAACATAACCATTAGACCGGTACGTCTAAATCCACTGAGTTAGACTACCACGTCTAATTCCGGTTCTACCTTAGACTAATCTGAAGAAGTTAGACCCACGTCTAACTTTCAATTAATTAGACAACCCGTCTAATTATAATAACCAATAGACTGGTACGTCTAACTCCACTAAGTTAGACTACCACATCTAATTCCGGTTCTACCTCAGACTTGTCTGAAGTATTTAGACCCACGTCTAACTTTCAATTAATTAGACAACCCGTCTAATTCCGCGTATTCATTAGACCATCCGTCTAATTCTTTACGTCTATTAGACTTACACGTCTAACTTCGATGAGTTAGACTGTACGTCTAATTCTATTAGACTCACGTCTAATCCCGTGTATTTATTAGACCATCCGTCTAATTCTTTACGTCTATTAGACTTACACGTCTAACTCCAATGAGTTAGACTGTACGTCTAATTCTATTAGACTCACGTCTAATTCCGTGTATTCATTAGACTACCCGTCTAATTCTTTACACGTCTATTAGACTTACACGTGTAACTCCAATGAGTTAGACTGTACGTCTAATTCTATTAGACTCACGTCTAATTCCGTGTATTCATTAGACTACCCGTTTAATTCTTTACACGTCTATTAGACTTACACGTCTAACTCCGATGAGTTAGACTGTACGTCTAAATCTATTAGACTCACGTCTAATTCCGTGTATTCATTAGACTACCCGTCTAATTCTTTACACGTCTATTAGACTTACACGTCTAACTCCGATGAGTTAGACTGTACGTCTAATTCCATTAGACTTGCGTCTAATTTTATGCGAATGGAGATCAAAATCGGTCTAATGGCCCTCATTAGATTCAAGTCTAATAACATGCTGTCTCAATACACCTGTATTGTAACTTATAGATTATTTCATCATCAAAATATCAGGGGATAAATTATTTCAACACTTAGTCAAAATAATTTGACCCAACATGATTTTCTAGAGCTTCATGATGCACCACCTCCTTTGACAGATAAGATCATTTTAAGGTCAAAGTTTTATTGCAACAGTTCACTAGATATTTTCACTTAGGATTTATTAGAACATATCATTCTTAACATGAGAACTGTTGCAATAAAATAAATGGAAGCATTTGTTAATTAAAAATTGAAATTGTCAATAACACAAGTTTTTCAGTAAATTTATTTCGAAAAAAATCTTCATAAAATCATTTATAACCTTTCATAAGTATCTGATTGTTTGGACAAGTTTAGAAGATCAAAAATAAAACGAGTATAATTCTATAATATGATTCTTGAGATATTTAGACTACAAACCTCATACACCATTCTTCGATCATGAAGAAGATGTTTTGTCTCCAATTCATTCACAAGAAAATGTTTGAAACAAAACATGTTCTATAACAAATTTGACACATAATATTGATCTAGGGAAAAAATAAAATGTGGGAAAAAGCAAACCTTCTTACAGAAGCATATGCCTGAGCTTTTTTATTGAATATCTTGATGAATAGAGAGCTAATAATGCAATCACATATTGGCCACCTAAAAGAATACAAATATTTAGTTATGTTCATTAACATTTCGAAGGATTTAAAGTTATGCAAAGATAACTTAATAAGAAAAATTAAATATGGAAAACAGTAATCCACCGAACTAGATGAGACACTTTGCTTCTTTCATAGAAGTAACTCAAATTGTGTAATCTTATTATGCTAAACGGTATCCAAGAAATATCCATTTTGAGACCTAATATTGAAGAAGTTGATAAGTTCTCATGCCATGATTTAGAACATGAGAGCTTATAAAGTTCCGGAACTCATAAGCAATCTGTTTTTCGAATAACATATTTGTTAACCTTTTCTATATGGATGTCATCCGTCTAATAATATATTTTCGTCACAATGAAGAAAAAAAAAAGTACACATTCGTCGTGCCAACTGATACAAAAGGTCTAATTAAAGCTCTTCTCACTTTCTTTTTTTGTTTCATAAAGTGGATAAACCATTAAAAAATGGGCCATGTTATGTTTGATATTTTATGATGTGAAACTCAAGCACAATCATAGAAGATCATGACTTGTAAATGATAAAAATCAAGCTCCCCTCAAGTCAAGTGTCAATTATATCCAAAACAATAAAGAATAGTGTATTTTGTGACATTAGTTAACTGTTAGGAATGCGTATCTTTCAATTAGATCCTGGAGAATAACCTTGTCTCCGAAATATATTATTTGTAACACCATAAGAAAAACACGAATATATTATAATCAAACAACAAGTAGTAAGAAAATTTAACTACTCAAGCTCAATATAAATTTCATAGTAACTAGGTACATTTGCTGCTAGTTATGGATAACACTTATCATGTTCTATTCCTTGATTTATATACTGCCTCATGAACACAAATACATGATTGAACTAATGTAAGATAGATGGTCAGCCCTTTCAAACACAAATGATCAGATTGTAAGAGTTTCACAGTTGAATATATGTTATTTAGCAACAAATGAAGAGAATAAGAAGGAACTATCAAGTTAGAAAAACACATATCTGAAAAAAGATACAAAAACCATGACTCGTGGTTTTACGGCGAAATAACAAGAACGATCATATTAATGAGAGATGACATGATAATTGAACATAAAATACATAAAGTTCAAGAGGTAAACATAAAGTGACGAGGAAATATGTTGACAAAATAATCTCTAAGATCTCGGACAACACGCTTTCACGCTCTATGGCTCTATTGCAAAGCAAGGCGAAATCAGTGTCACTCTCTTTCACGTGAAGATTTTTCTTAACTCATTAATTCATTATTGAACATAGAAAGCATGTTCAGTCACACATTCCGCCCAATAACAAATAGGAATGTATTAATAAAATGCAAAGAAAAATAAAATTGGTTTATTTAGAAGATTTGAACATCAAGTTCAGGCTTTAAGGACGGTATGTCAGCTCTTTGCAGATGACAATACTTACAGAAGAAGGCAACTTAAGGATTTGGATTTGTTTTTTGGTCGGGAAGAAGAATTACCTAGATCGGTGAAGTTTTTGACAAAAATTCCAATGGAAACTTTCATTGAAATATCTGTTTATGTCATTAATATTAATTTCGGACGGAAACACATTCATCACAAAATATATCGAAAATAACATCTGAAAATTTCGAGTGTTTACTGTCTATAAAAGCGAAAAGAATTGAGGTAAATTTCCTTCATTTTTTTTCTACGTTTCTACCTATTTTTATAATTGTTTCTAACGTTTTTCAATTTTGTCACAAATTATGTAGGTAAAATCTCCGGACTTTAAGCATAAGGAAATTTTTGACACAAATTCCCAATCTTATTGTAGTGACTTAGAGTTAGAGGTTCATTTCTTATTTTGTAACATTTTCAAATTCACGGAATTCATTTCAACATTATTAGTTACTTCAACTTTAACAACTGCCCGTTACACATTTGTTCTTAACCTCCTATTTCAAACTTTACCTCATTATAGTTGTATTATTAACTATTTTGTCACAAAACATATTCACATCACACAAAATAAAAATTAACTTCCATTTTTCAGGACAAACCAATTTGGACACAATTTTTTAATTAATGTACATATTGTGAAATGAAAATTGTATGTATACCTCCAAAAGCCCCGATAAACAAAAGCTAAACAAATACACTAACATATATCTGGAGGAGGGCAATTAAAAGTACCGAAAAGTTAACCATAGAGTTACACAAAGGTGAAACAAATATTCAATAAAACTCTATAAGAGCTCCACAAAGAGACAAACAACAAAGAGACATACACAAACCAACCCATAATTAAAATATCAATTATTTCCATATACATGATCTGAATCAGGTGTAATAAATTGTTAGAATCACAAATTTGGAAGTTAAACCAACAACATGATCAAGAACATGACGTAGAGAGTACTTTGGGTAGTATTTGGTACGAGATACAAATTATATATGATATAAATTGTATAGAAGTATAAAGTTTAACTAGGTATAAATAATATAGAGTAGGATAAGTTGTATACGTTATTAATGTTTGATATGAATTTTAAAAAATAATATTAGTGGTATATGGTTTATAATTTTATGTTTGGTGTAGTACTAGATATTGTATAAATATGAATTTAAAATTATTATTATTATTTTTTATATTTACTTATATTATAAATAATATTGTTTATTATTATTATAAATTATTTTACTATTATTATTTAATAATTAATGTTATTTTGATTAAAATTTTAAAAACAAATTATAATATAAATCGTAAATTATATTTATTTCATTTAAATATTATTAATAATTGTAATAAAATAAACTTAAAATATAAATAATATATAAAATAAACAATATTATTTATAATATAAGTTAATATATAAAATAATAATTAATAAAATTATTGTTATAAAAATAAACATATATTTTTTAATTAACATATTAAACTATTTAAAAAATATATATTAAAAATGATTATATATAATAGTAATGTTAAAACTAAATAAAATATATTTAATATATTATATAATAATAAGTTATATATACTATTATTAAAGGGTATATTGAAAAATTAAAAATAAAGTGAAGTGATATAAGAATAGTATTGTATCTAAAGGATTAGTTACTATTTTATACCCAAAATATGAGATATAAATTATATATGATATAAATTTATACCAATAGTAAAAATGTAACAATACTATTGATATAATTTATATTATACCAATAGTATTATACCTCTTTGTACCACCAACAAAACACTACCATAATGTATAGTGGAAATAAATTGGTATTACAAGCTCAAATAGAATATTATGAGAACGTGACATTTACAGATGCAAGACATCACATGAAAATTATTATTTACAATGGCCGTTTAAAATTTTTAAATGTCTAACTTTTACTCGTTATGGTATTCTTATTATGGTTATAGTGCCACTTATATCTTTTAGATGATTGACAACAAGAGAGAAGGCATGTCACTACAAGATGTCTTAAGTTTTATAGTATCAATATGCTAAATTAAATAAACAAATTCTAGGTAAAGATTCAAGATCTTCTTAAGTAAATCTTTGGTTAATCACATATAAATAACCAATTTTACCTTTTTATAATGACCAAATTTGCATAATAACTAATCCCTTATCATTATCATGTTTTAATAACTGGTTTTCTTATAAATTCATATCTACCTGATAGGATCAAGTAAAAAGGAACCCAACAAAACAAAAAGTTCCAATTTTGTCAAGATCAACTTTGTTTTTTTGAAAAAATGATTTAGCGTTATTTCATTAAAAATTCTCAAAAACGAGAAAAAAAATCTACGAGTTTAAGAGATAATTCTAGATAGGCCTAGAATGATTTTGAAGTCATAACATTGTGAATAAAAGTTAAAAAGCTAAAAACGTAAATGAATTATCTGATTACAATGCTTTCAATTCTAGTGAGTTAAAAAAACGGTAAATTCTAGTTCCTACAGATATTCCAGTTTTGCTCCGTGCTTGAAATTCTTGTCCACGTTCCCGCGAGGGCGCTGCAATCCGATACAATATCTTTCCATAACTCTTCAACGCTCCTGCGGGTTATTCCATATACCCTTGCATTTCGTTCTTTCATAATGTTATACACCACTACTCCAAAGCCGCACTTGAAAACGCTTGTTGTAAATCTATTTCCCTTGGCTTTGAGTAGTGTCGCTTCTTTGATTTCATTCCATTCTCTCGGGAAACTGATCAGCTTTAGGCTTTTATAGAATTTATCCCAAAGCTCCAAAGCAATACAGCAACTCCCGAATAGGTGATCTATGGTTTCTTCATTTCCTCTGCATAGAAGACAACTTGCGTCCAGGATGTTCATATACTTGTTGATACGATCACGATTGCCGAGTCTTTCCCAAAAGGTGAACCATATGATGAACTGGTGTCGAGGGATAATCTTCATTGACCATACAAAAGGAGCCCATTCTACTTTCTACGCTTTTTCCCAGGTTACTTCCAATATTTTCTTTGATATCAGCTTCACATTGTCCTCAGCTTTCCATTCATGAATATCCGGTATGTCGTGTAGTTGTATGTTACTTATATGATCAAGTATCCTTTGTCCTTCTAGATTTCTTCTCAAAAGTGGGTCTCTATTCCGTCTTTAATGTCTCTAATTTTCACTTTTGTGTAGTTCCTTCTGATACGGGTATTTTGAAACTCCTCCTTGTGGATGATAGGGTGGTTTTCGAATCAGGGGTCGTGCTAGAATAGAGTGCATTTCCCGTTCCCTAGCTAGATGTCACAAAGATCTGCAATATTGCTTATTAGTTTAAGAATATTTTTCAGAGACCAGTTCATACCTTCATGAATTTTGTATGTCCAAATGCTGTTTTCGTATTTCATAAACCTCGTATGCACACATTTTATCCATAGTGACTCCTGATTGCGCTCCAAAGCCCACAGATGCTTGAAGGTGAGAGCTTTGTTCCACTTGATAAAATTCTTCAAGTTGATGCCTCCCTCGTCCTTCTGTTTACAGAGAACGGTCCATTTGAATTTCTTTCCTCCTTTTCCGCTACTTCCCTATATAAAGTTCATCATCAGCGTGTCGAGCTCCTTCATTACCTTCTTCGGAATGACCATCTGCTGCGCCCAGTAGCCAACTATTCCCATGACCACGATTTTGATAAGTTCGATACTCCCTGCATAAGAAAGTTTTTTCGCTGCCCAGTTAGATATTGTGTTTTTTAACTTTTCAATCAGCGGCTTGCAGTGTGAGATCTTGATCTACTTCGCGGTTAACGAAATTCCTATGTACTTTATGGTAAAGTTGCCTTCCTTGATGCCCATGATGTTGAAGATGTCCTGCTTTGTTTCGTCGTTTACTTCTCCATAAAATGCCATAGTTTTGCTTTCATTAATATTTAAACCTATAACCTTAGAAAAGAAAGTTAGTGTAGCCTTAATAGTTTTAATTGCATTAATATTTGTGTAATTTATGTGAGATTGTCCTACCGGGGATGAATGCAGATTGGTTAAGATTTATAATTTTTCCTATGACATTTTTAAATCGTTTAGAAATTATTTTATAAATCACATTGCAGTAGGAAATTAGTCTGAAATCTTGTAATTTTCTCGGGTACTGTAGTTTTGGGGATCAACTTAGGATTGTTGTATTTCATTGCTTTAACATCTTCCTGTTCTTGAAAAATTCCAAAACCCCATCAGTAATGTCTTTACCCACAACCGACAAATTGTCTTTGAAGAACTATGCATTAAACTCATCAGGACCAGGGCTTTTATTCCCATCAATACTGAATAGAGCTTCTTTAATCTCAACCCTCGTGACCACCCTTATCATATCGCGAATATGTTCTACAGAGATTTTCCTATCAATAATCTGATATAAGGTATTCAGGTGACTTTGATGCTGCTTTCTTGTACCTAGAAGCTTCTTATAGAAATCGATAGTCAAATCTTGTATACCCTTTTAACCTGAACAAATTCACCAACATCATTCTTCAGCTTGTATACATTATTTCTCATATTTCTAGCCTTGCATTTTCTGTTGAAGAAAGCTGTGTTTTTGTCACCCAATAAGAGCCAACTTTGTCTTGATTTCTGTCTAACAAAATTCTCTTCAAGCTGACCTAGCTTCTTGAAGTTTTCAAGCGCATTCCTTTCTATTTCATTGAGTTGTTCATCACTATCATCCCTTAATAACCTTTTCTGAACTTCTTCCAGTTCTTCTCTAGCAGCCAGAAATCTATTGGAGATATTGCTGAATTTCTTCTTGTCAAAGCTTTGAAATGATTCTTCAAGAGCATTAGCTTCTCAGAAACCCTGTACATATTGGATCCCCTAACATCTGTAGACCATACGCTTTCGAAAATACCCTTGAATTTGTCATTTTCAATCCAGAAATTTAAAATTTTAAAAGGCCTTTTGAACATTTCTTCCTTTTCTCAAAACAATTTAATCGGGTAGTGATCAGATATACCTAGATTCAGAACGTGAAGTTGACTTCTCGGAAATTGGTTAATCCAGTTCTCTTTTACCAGAAATATGTCAATTCTTTTTCTTCTAATTTTCTCATTCCCTTTAGTAGAAGACCAAGTGAAGAAATTCTCAAAATTGGTAGGCTTGATACAACCCATATCTCTGATGTAGTCATTAAAGTCAATCATATCCCGAGTTATTTCAGATTCTGGGCTACGATCAGATTTGTTTCTAGTTATGTTATAATCACCGAGGACAGCCCAAGATTTATCACTACCGATCTAGTTTCTATGACAATTCTAGAGGAGTCTTCTATTAGTACTTGAGTTGCTACCATAGACAATAGAAACATTAAACATGATTCCTATGATTCAGTCTTTGACCTGCACCAATCTTGCTTGATCATTCGAAAAGAGAGCCCTGACCTAAGAAACTTTGTTATCTCCGATAACCCAGATTTTGTCCGTTTAGTCATTTGAGTTGTGAATGATTTCCCAGCTTCTATCAATATACAACTTACTAACCTTCTCAACATTCCGGCTTTTGACTTTTGTCTCATGAATATTCATAATAGTGATCTCCTGATTCTCAATGATCCTCCTAATTTCTTTTCATTTTAGAGGGTCATTGAGTCCCCTTATGTTCCATGTCACTATATTCATTAATAGATATAAGTGTTGGGTTCCTGACTTTCTAGACTGTCCTGGACCTCTTCATCAGAGAAATCATAAGCATCATTTTCCTTGCTATCCTCAATGGCTACAGCTTGATTACATGGAATTCTATTGCCATTGAGTGGTGGTTGCCTCACATAGATCTCATCTTCCCCTGTTATAGAGTTAGTGGCTTCTAGATCTAGGATCTTTCTGCTTTGTTTTCGATTTTCAGTTTGTTCTTCTTTAGTAGGTCTTTTCTGAATTTGAACCTCTTCACTACTGGATTCATGTCTGTTATCGATTTTAATTTGCCCTACTTCAAAACTAAGGCTCACTGCCTTATTCAACACCAAATTGTCTTCTTCTACACTTGATCTTTTGATTTTATAAAACCCAAGATTTCCCAGTCCATTCTCAAGAGCTTTCTTATTGCTTATTATTTTATCAATGTTTTTTTGTCTAGGATTCTCTTGTTCATTATCTCGAAAGGTGGCTCTAAGCCCATGGATCGGGTCATTTCGAATTCCGATGACATTGCTTTTTCAGTTCCTACTTGCATTCCTAGAATTGTGAAGAGTAGACTAACGACCTATTGGAGTGCCATCACACCCAATTTTGCTTGTTTCATATGGGCCAAGTATTCCCCGTCTTATAGATCTTTGAATTCCAGAAACTTTAGAACTAGGACCTGTAATTGCATCAAGACCAATTCTTTGATCAATATTGGGACCAGTGGAGTTAGGACCAACAATAGTATCATCCACAATAATAAGAGTTGTTCTAGTATCATGACCAATATAGTCGGGACCAGCAATGGTTGCACCTTTTTCATCAGGATCGGTAGTAGCAAGTCTAGTAGCTTGAGAAGTATCAGGATCAATAAGTCTAGGACCAGGCTTTACATCGTCAATATGGCTAGGTACGGTAGCATTATGAGAAGCTCTAGGACCGGTGTGACTATGTCCATCTTTATCATGACTAATACTCTAACTATGACCAATTTTTTGAACATGACCTATTCTTGAGAAAACAAAATCCCTAGGACTGGTGCCCTAAACATGACCGATAGGATCAGCGTTAGTAGGGACAGCTTGTACCCTTACCCACTTCATTCTTTTTCCTATCTTCTTCCTTACCCTTATTTGTTCTTGCTTTTGGTTTCCCATCTTATCATTATAAGTGTGTTCATTGCTGTTAAGTTTAGACCTGTTCACATTTCTCTCAACCTTAGCCTGGTTATAGTCATTGATACCGCCTTCCTGAGCGTTTTTATTGGCCTTCGATTTTATATTATTATTGACTGGACATTTATTCGTTGCATGTGTGAAAGTGTTACACCATATACATCGATTTGGTTTCCATTCGTATTGTACTCCAATGTCAAATAAATTTCCCAGTCTATCTTTAAGTTCAAGCTTGAATGGAAGAGAACTACTTGGATGGATTTCGACACTAACTCTGGCCATAGATGCACGCTCGTAGCCTTCCATTGCTGGGTCAAACATAAGTGGTTTGTCTATAATGCTTGAAATATAGGCCATACCCATTAGGTTGCACAGGTGTAGTGGAACATTCTTGAGATTCACCCACATAGAATATCCTCTTCAGTGCTCTTCTCTTGTGTACAAATTTGCCTCTTTTGAATGCTATCAATTGGAATTTCAGGATCCAGATTAACGAGTAGAGAAAACACACCCATGTTCAATATCGTAGGGTTGGCCTTGGATGTCACGGTTTCCTTGGGATTTACTTCAGCATTCTTCTTGGAACTTGAGTTATTTGCCTTCATGTTTTTCCTTTCTTTGATTTACGATCCATTCTTACCCTTCTTAGCTGTTTTAGAATTATTCGATCCTGTTACTTGACCGATCCTTTCAATTTCGGCACTTGTTTTGGAAGAACTATGTCCCTTACTTTTGGTTTAATCTTTGTTGCTGACATCTTCTTCATGGACTTATGATATTCAAGGTCACATATTATTGTTTCATCATATTCGGTTCTATCGTCTAATTCCAAATCAACATCCATGCTTTGGTTCTTTTGATTCGACCGGTGGCTCATAGCTTTGATTGTAGAGTTATCATCATGTCGATTAGGACCGGCAGAGGAAAAAATTGTATGACCAGAAAACGTAAGTAGCACCAGGGCTTATGTGAGCAACCAGATTATCTTTTTAGACCCAGCCAAGCAAAAATCGTTGGCTAACCCCTTATCAAACTCGGCCAAGCGAAAATTGTTGGCTAATTCTTCATGTTTCATACATTCTTCATCTCTTATGCCCGAACTTATATTCTGACCCAACTTATTTGTAGCTTCTATGAGATTCATACCTAGACCAAGATTTTCAAACATATTGTCATTCATGGTGCCATCAACCAACAAATCAATATAATTCTCAACCAAGCTTTCACCATTGACTATACCAATCAAGTTCAGTTCATCATCCTTTAGATCTATTTTATTAGGCTTTTTTGATTTACCTGAATATATTTCCATGACTAGCTCCAACTCAGATCCAATTTTTTTTCAATGTTTCTAGATTTAGCTAGATGTGTAGGTTATTTAGAAATTCTTGAAATTTTAGCCTCTGTTTCAGAATCCTGGGCGCATTTAGTGTCTTCTGTCCAACCTTTTTCTAGCCTAGTCCATAGTCTGGTTATTTTACTTTCCATCTGATTCTTAGTAGGGAAGGTAGACTTAGCATTCTGATCACCAATGGAACCCAAGACTTTCAGTTTTGCAATATTTCCCATTGCAGAACAAGATTCTGAAATTATGTCCTTCTTTGGACCCAATTGACTCTGAGCAACTAATATCTATAACTCTATAAAGGAAATTTCAATATGACTCATTTTTCCCAGTTCAACATCCTCTCTAGCATGACTGGTAAGCTCAGTTTTCTGATCTTTCTCTGCACCTAAATAACCCAAACTGTCATGTTTTCCTGTTTCTGAAATTAACCCTGACCTTGTAATATTCTTTGAACCTACTGATTCTCGACCTGCAGTCTTATTCGGCCCTGTCATATTTACCTCAATAGGAACCCCAATACCAACTTCAGTAGGATCATTCAAAACAGACATATATCTCAGCATAATGTTTTCATCCAATACAGAAACAGACCCCAACATTGAACTTTCAATAGGACCCGATAAACCTATACAATTTATGTTATTTTCTTGCATTACCTTTGAGCCCTTTTAACAGATTATCTCCAACACTGGGACCGAATTTTCAGCACAAGCAACCCGATTGTCATTAGTTTCAGCCAGACAAGATTTCAAATCCAATTTCCAACAGAATGACCGGTCAGGTCTAGGGTACCAACCAACGACCCTAACGGTCCATTTTGTGTAGCAATTCCAATAACAACAGATATTTCTAGAATTAAAATTCTATCATTCCTATATGCAGTACTATCCTTTCCTATCATTTCTATCATGAACATGCATATCATTAAAATATGAATCCCAATATAACTATTCTCATATAATTCATCAGCATGTGGAAAAGAACTTATACCCGGTTATGTATTTGGCATAAAATTAATAGGCGCATCTTCTCCATTTTTTAGGACTTCATCCATGATATCTGGTTTCGGCTTCTTAGGATTGTTAAGAGTCCTACGAGTTCGTCTTTCAGACTAAGCCTTACTTTTTATCGACGACCCCTTCAACACCTTCTTAGGATCATCAAGGAGGACTTGAAGGACGTCCCTTGCCCGTGTGACAACACTAGATGGGCGCGTACCAGTCATTGCTTCAGAGCTTTGGGACAGATTCTATAAAAGCATGGAGCTGATCAGTTTCCCGAGCGAATGGAATGAAATCAAAGTTTCAGCACTACTCAAAGCCAATGGAAATAGATTTGCAACAAGCGTGTTCAAGTGCGGCTTTGGAGCAGTGGTGTATAACATTTGGCAAGAAATGAATGCAAGGGTATATTGCAGAACCCGCATGAGCGTTGAAGAGTTATGGAAAGATATTGTATCAGATTGCAGCGCCCTCGCGGGAACGTGAATAAGAATTCCAAGCACGGAGTAGAACTGGAATATCTATAGGAACTGGAATTTACCGTTTTTTAAACTCACTAGACTTGAAAAACATTGTAATCAAATAATTCATTTACGTTTTAAGATTTTTAGCTTTTATTTAGAATGTTACGACTTCAAAATCATTCTAGGCCTGTCTAGAATAATCTCTTAAACTCGTGGTTTTTTTCCCATTTTGAGGAATTTTTAATGAAATGACGCTAAGTCGTTTCCCCCCCCCCCTAAAAAAAGAGCCACATAGGTTGGAATTTTGCAGCAAAGGGTGGGCACAAATATCATGATTGGAAACTAATCGCACCGGAAACAGACCCCAACATTGAACTTTCAATAGGACCCGATAAACCTGTACAATTTATGTCATTTTCCTGCATTAGCTTAGAGCCCTTTTGACAGATTATCTCCAACATTGGGACCGAATTTTCAGCACAAGAAACCCGATTGTCATTAGTTTCAGTCAGACAAGATTTCAAATCCAATTTCCCAACAGAATGACCGGTCAGGTCTAGGGTACCAACTAATGACCTTAACTGTCCATTCTGTGTAGCAATTTCAATAACAACAGATATTTCTAGATTTAAAATTCTATCATTCCTATATGCAGTACTATCTTTTCCTATCATTTCTATCATAAACATGCATATCATTACAATATGAATCCCCAATATAACTATTCTCATATAATTCATCAGCATGTGGAAAAGAACTCATACCCGATTATGTATTTGGCATAGAATCAATAGGCGCATCTTCTCCATTTTTTAGGACTTCATCCATGATTTCTGGCTTTTTCTTTTTGGTATTTTTAAGAGACTTACGAGTTCGTCTTTCAGACTTAGCCTTACTTCTTATCGACGGCCCCTTCAACACCTTCTTAGGATCATCAGGGAGGACTTGAAGAACGTCCCTTGCCCGAGTAACAACACTAGATGGGCGCGTACCAGTCATTGCTTTAGAGCTTTGGGACAGATTCTATAAAATCATGGAACTGATCAGTTTCCCGAGCGAATGGAATGAAATCAAAGATGCAGCACTACTCAAAGCCAAGGGAAATAGATTTGCAACAAGCGTGTTCAAGTGCGGCTTTGGAGCAGTGATGTATAACATTTGCAAGAAATAAATGCAAGGGTATATTACAGAACCCACAGAAGCGTTGAAGAGTTATGGACAGATATTATATCAGATTGCAACGCCCTCGCGGGAACGTGAATAAGAATTCCAAGCACGGAGTAGAACTGGAATATCTATAGGAATTGGAATTTACCATTTTTTAAACTCACTAGAATTGAAAGCATTGTAATCAAATGATTCATTTACGTTTTTAGATTTTTAGCTTTTATTTAGAATGTTACGACTTCAAAATCATTCTAGGCTTGTCTAGAATAATCTCTTAAACTCGTGGTTTTTTTCCCATTTTTGTGAATTTTTAATGAAATGACGCTAAGTCGTTTCCCCTCCCTAAAAAAAGGAGCCACATAGGTTGGAATTCTGCAGCAAAGGGTGGGCGCAAATAGCATGACTGGAAACTAATCGCACCGGAAACAGACCCCGACATTGAACTTTTAATAGGACCCGATAAACATGTACAATTTTTAGTTTTTTTAAACGATTATGTACTAACTATATTAAATTGATTTTTTTTTAAAGTTATTATGTTTTTAGGTATCAAAGGTATAATACCAATACCGTACCGAAATTAAGGTATACCGAAATCAAAGTACGGTAAATGTATGAATTTTTTTATAACAAAATTTAGGTATATCAAAATCAATGTAAGGTTGTATGAATTTTTTGTATACCGAAATTTTTGATAAAGTATAAGGTATGGATAAAATATACTATACCGACTCACCCTAGTTGTGATTCTATATACAACATGAAATGCTATTATTTGTATTAAATGTCAGTTTAAATTTTACAACGCCGAATATAATGTCTTTATATGTGATATGATCAAGCAGTTTAAAATTTTATTAATTTCCTACCAAATAATGAATTCCATTCAAATGATTATCTAACACAATCTTTCGACAACAATTATTTGTCAATAAAAATATGTTTAAAGTATATTTCATTTCTAAGAGGGTATGGGTAGGAATGAGGAAATTAAATATCTATCAAAAATAAATACATAAATGATGCTTGCATTGGTTTAAAAAAAATGCAACACTAATAATATTTAAACTAATAGTTTGAGCATACAAACAATCAATTTAACGACACAATGGCTATTTAAACTCGAAATTTGAATCATTTTTATTAAATGAGTTCGTACTTTGAATTACATATTATACGGTTCGAATTCTCACAATTATAAATATTTGAGTCATTTTTTCAAACAAATGTGCGTGCACATTTTTACATTAACGTAATATTTGTTTTCTTATATAGTTTATGACATTTATTTAGAAAATAACAATTATTTTGTTATTAAATTTTTTTCAATCATTTAATACATTACAGATTTTAAAAAATATTTAAACTGCAATTGACAAATTAAAAAGCGTGAATCTAAATAAATAGTTAACTTAAAAAAAATATGTCCAAATTAGTAAATAGTAAACGAAGTTATATCGTTATAAATTTTTTGGAAAAATCAATAAAAAGTCTATCTATTTTAAAATTTTTTTAAATATTTCTTTAAATCACACATTTTTTAGTCACCAAAAACACATCTGACAAACTAGAATTCAAAAAGCTCAAAAGAATACTAATTTAAAAAAAATACTTATGTAAATATTTTAATTACATACTGTAACAAATTAATTAGAAAAAATGATAGATTAGAATAAATACACACATTTTGTCTATGTAGTTGTAATGGTTAGAGGCATATATAATACAATTCAAATTTCGAATATCATGTAATAAAAATAAAATAAGTTTGAGACTCAAATAATAATTTACCATAACAACTCACATTTTTATTCATTTTTCAAACTATCCACTTTAATAGTTGTTGTAATATGTTTTAGGAAAATTACTTATATTTTTGGTACATTAAAAATACCGTGTCGAAAAATATCGAAAATATTAATTTTTTTGATATACCGAAATTTTTTGTAAGATCGGGTACCGATACCAAAATTATGTTTTTTTATATTTTTTATTTCACTTTCATGAATAATTAATTCATCTTTTGATTTCCTAGTAGACAAATATTAGAGAAATATAATTAATTAGACATCATGACAACATACTAAGTTATTTTTCTTTAATTTGGAAAGTGTTTGACCAACATAATCTATTTCATATTTTTTTTAACAATTCACAAATATTAATTTAGAGTCATATAAATTGTTTCATATATTGCAACATAGTGAGAGTAGTGGAAAAAAGACCGATATAATGACAATGTTCAATAGAATTGTACTTTTACTTATTTTGATACATGTTTCTGATGATAAACTTATAAATGCAATGCCTTTTTGTACTTGTCTTGAAAATTGTTTAGTATGGTGTGTTACTCCTAACACTAGAAAGATGGCTATTTGTGGTGCATTATGCATTCCAAAATGTATTATAGCTAGACCTCCAACCCTAATGGAAGTAGTTGATGGTTGCAATATTAAGTGTTCTGTCGATAAATGCGTTGAATTCATTTAAGGTAACCTATATATTATTGATTACTAATTATTGTACTAGAGTTGCATAAATTCTTAATTATGTTTATAATTATTTATTATTCTTAATTATGTTTATAATTATTTATTAGCTCATTGTAAATTCATATAACCGTTGATCAAATGAGTATTTGTTATTAATATGTTTTTTATGCTTTGATTTACAAATGTAGATAAAGTAGAGCAATGTGTGATTGCATGTGGAGAGAAGTTCCGATGCTGAGAGATAAAGATGGATTTAGCAAATGAGTATTTTATTATACATTTTTTATAATGTATTGATTTCTTTGCGGGAAATTATTTTCTACATTTTTAATATTTCATATATTTTATAAATCTTTACTCTTAAATTAAGGTCAAATATATTTATTAAACTAAATTAAGAACATTCAAACAAATTTAATATTTGTTATAATTCATATTATTTTATTTATAAAGTTGAATGATATTAATAAATAATTATAATTAATATAAATAAAATTTATATACCAAGTTTTTAAATATATACATACCAACTTTGTTTAACAGTCACACTTAATTAACAAAATAAAATAAAAATCATTTAATAAATGAGTGTACACTACAAGTAAAATGCCTATTGAGATGTTTTTACTTCAAATTAAACACTAACATTAAATATCAGCAACACAAATAAAATTTAAGCAAGAAGCCACCGCGGATTTCAAACATTTTTTTTTATTAAATATCAATATATTTTTCATTTTATATATTTATTGTTGCTAAAAAACAGTGACAATGTTTTCTTTATAATATGTATGATAGATTTAGATGAAGAATTTAGGCCAAGAGTGTCAATATGATGCTATATATATCACAAAGTATTGATGGAAATTATGTTATAAACAAATCGTTTTTAGTATTAATTTATGTCAAACATTTATTAATTATAAATGTCTCGTGTAACAACATTGAATCATTTTTTTGTCATGATTAGGGTGGAAAAAATTATCGATATTATTGGTATATAAAAATATTGTATTACAATATATCGAAAATATCGATTTTAAGGATTACCGTAAAAAAATATAAGATATGGTATCGATACCGAAATTATTGATACATTAAGGTATAAGATTAATAAAAATTTTGTTTATCGAAATATACCGAAATAGTATTTATAAATTAAAAAATATATAATAATTATAAGCGAATAATTAAATAAATTTATATTAATTTAATTATAAAAATATAATTTTTGAATAATATCAAAATATAATTATATTCAAATATTCTTCAATATATGCAATATCTATAATACCGATGAGATTGAAAAAAGATCCAACTAAACTATCAATCTCTTCAAGTGGTGGAAAGGAAGTGAAATTATGTATTTAATCCTTTTAATTATTCTCAAAGATATTTTGCAGTCTCATCATTAACGGTTGTTAGTGAGACTGCTTTTTTTTGGGGGGAAAGAACGACTTAACGTCATTTCATTAAAAATTCCCAAAAATGGAAAAAAAAAACCACGAGTTTTACGGGATAATTTTAGATAGACCTAGAATGATTTTGAGTTCGTAAGAATTTCTGAATAAACTCTAAAATCTAAAAATGTAAACATATTATCTCATTACAATGCATTCAATTCTAGTGATTTCTATAAAAGGTAGATTCAAATTTCTACATATATTACAGTTCTGCATCGTGCTTGGAATTCTCCTCCATGTTCCCGCAAGGGCGCCACAATCTGAGATGATTTCTCTCAATATCTCTTTAACGCTCCTGTGGGATATACCATAAACTCTTCCGTTTTACTCCATTATAAGATAAACAATTTATTCATTTGATATATAATAACTGATAGGATCAACGACACTAATAGAGACAAGGTTCTGGCTATTGATGATGACTTCGGATAAACGATTTGATAGAAATCTTGTTAGGGATTTAAATCACTTTCTATTCTTCACAAACCCTTGCAAACTCTTGAATGATTCATGTGCATAAACGTTTGCTCAAGTTTGAAGCTAAGAACCAAAGAAGGAGAAGATCACATAATGTAAATGACACAAAGAGCTGTTTATGGATGTTCGAAGCAAACTCTCCTATGTCACCCCTTCTTCAAACCACCAGAAGGATTCACTATACTTTTCTTAGAATCAAATACAGTTGCACGGCTAGCTTACTGTTGAACATAACAGACTTTGTTCAACTTATAGTATATTGAAGAATATCACTTAACTAGAAAATACTTTGATTCTAACTCTCTCTTGATGTACACACAGCAGAGCAAGAAAGAAATTCGTGAGATTGTAAGTTCAACTTGTATGTTTGTGTATATGTTCGGCACTTCCAGTCAAATTCTAGCGGTTCGTCTATTGTCCTTGAGGATATTTAAATAGAGAGCAGGAACCAACGGTCGAATCATCTATAATAACACGTGACGAACTTCTATTGGAAAGCCTCCAAAGTATACAGGTACAGTAGACTCTAAGCACCTTGATGTGGACGAACCAATATAGTAGTGCACCAAATATTCTTCTAGGATTGTCCTGCAAAAAACAAGTAGTGGGAAGAATATTTTCTTACGTGGTATTAGTTAATTGGTTTCAACTGGCTTTCGTACTGATCTGCACGGAATAGTGGAGCAGGAGTAGCATACAGCTAGTTGATCGTGGGTAGACAGATGCTAGCTTCAAGCAACTACTTAAGCATGGCATTAAATATTTTTCACTTAGACTGACAAGTCTAATGAAGTTAGACGCTCAGTCTAATAATAGGATCCATTAGACCACCTGGTCTAATGGGATTAGACTATACGTCTAATTACGGTTTCCTTCAGACTAATCTGAAGGAGTTAGACTGCACGTCTAACTTTCATCTGTTAGACTTCAGTTCAAACTTTCATCTGTTAGACTTCAGTTCTAACTTTCATCTGTTACACTGCACGTCTAACTACGTTTCCCTTCATACTAATCTAAATGAGTTAGACTGACACGTCTAACTACGTATCTGGTAGACTGCACATCTAACTACATATCTGTTAGACTGCACGTCTAACTACGTATGTTAGACTGCACGTCTAACTACACATGTTAAACTACACGTCTAACTCACATCTATTAGACTGACACGTCTAACTACGTATCTGTCAGACTGCACGTCTAACTACATATCTGTTAGATTGCATGTCTAACTACGTATATGTTAGACTGCACGTCTAACTACGCTTATTAGACTGCACGTCTAACTACGTATCTGTTAGACTACACGTCTAACTAAGCCTGTTAGACTGCATGTCTAACTCTCATCTGTTAGACTGACACGTCTAACTACGTATCTGTTAGACTACACGTCTAACTACGTATCTATTAGACTGCACGTCTAACTACATATCTGTTAGACTGCACGTCTAACTACGCCTGTTAGACTGCACGTCTAACTACGCCTATTAGACTACACGTCTAACTACGCCTGTTAGACTGCACGTCTAACTACGTTTTGTTAGACTGCACGTCTAACGACGTCTTTGTTTTAAATTGATCATTTTCACTATTTTATTTTGTGTTTTTTTATTAAAACATCAAAAACAATTAAAGTGTTTGAAATTAACGTGTTTTTTTGTTTAAATCGTACGTTTATACTCTTTTGTTTTGTGTTTTTTCGTAAAAATATTAAAAATCAATTAAAAAATTTCTAAATTAAAGTGTTTTTTTAAAAAAATTGTACGTTTTCACACTCTTATTTTGTATTTTTTTTAGTAAAAACATCAAAAACAATTAAAATGTTTGAAATTAACGTGTTTTTTTTTAAATCGTTCGTTTATACACTTTTGTTTTGTGTTCCTTCATAAAAACATTAAAAATCAATTAAAAATATTCTAAAGTAATATGTTTCGTTTTAAACTCACTAGAATTCAAAGCATTGTAATCAAATGATTCATTTACGTTTTTAGATTTTTAGCTTTTATTTAGAATGTTACGACTTCAAAATCATTTTAGGCCTGTCTAGAATAATCTCTTAAACTCGTGGTTTTTTTCCCATTTTTAGGAATTTTTAATGAAATGACGTTAAGTCGTTCCCCCCCCCCCAAAAAAAAGGAGCCACATAGGTTGGAATTCTGCAGCAAAGGGTGGGCGCAAATAGCATGATTGGAAACTAATCGCACCGGAAACAGACCCCAACATTAAACTTTTAATAGGACCTGATAAACCTGTACAATTTATGTCATTTTCCTGCATTACCTTACAGCCCTTTTAACAGATTATCTCCAACATTGGGACCGAATTTTCAAAACAATCAACCCGATTGTCATTAGTTTCAGCCAGACAAGATTTCAAATCCAATTCCCAACAGAATAACCGGTCAGGTCTAGGGTACCAACCAGCGACCCTAACGGTCCATTCTGTGTAGCAATTCCAATAACCACAGATATTTCTAGAATAAAAATTCTATCATTCCTATATGCAGTACTATCTTTTCCTATCATTTCTATCATGAACATGCATATCATTACAATATGAATCCCCAATATAACTATTCTCATATAATTCATCAGCATGTGGAAAAGAACTCATACCCGATTATGTATTTGGCATAAAATCAATAGGCGCATCTTCTCCATTTTTTAGGACTTCATCCATGATTTATAGCTTTTGCTTCTTGGGATTGTTAAGAGACCTACGAGTTCGTCTTTCAGACTTAGCCTTACTTCTTATCGACGACCCCTTCAACACCTTCTTAGGATCATCAGGGAGGACTTGAAGGACGTCCCTTGCCCGAGTGACAACACTAGATGGGTGCGTACCAGTCATTGCTTCAGAGCTTTGGGACAGATTCTTTAAAATCATGGAGCTGATCAGTTTCTCGAGCGAATGGAATGAAATCAAAGATGCAGCACTACTCAAAGCCAATGGAAATAGATTTGCAACAAGCGTGTTCAAGTGCGGCTTTGGAGCAGTGATGTATAACATTTGGCAAGAAATAAATGCAAGGGTATATTACAGAACCCGCAGAAGCGTTGAAGAGTTATGGAAAGATATTGTATCAGATTGTAGCGCCCTCGCGGGAACGTGAATAAAAATTTCAAGTACGGAGTAGAACTGGAATATCTGTAGGAATTGGAATTTACCGTTTTTTAAACTCACTAGAATTGAAAGCATTGTAATCAAATGATTCATTTACGTTTTTAGATTTTTAGCTTTTATTTAGAATGTTACGACTTCAAAATCATTCGAGGCTTGTCTAGAATAATCTCTTAAACTCGTGGTTATTTTCCCATTTTTGTGAATTTTTAATGAAATGACGCTAAGTCGTTTTTCCCCCCCCAAAAAAGGAGCCGCATAGGTTGGAATTCTGCAGCAAAGGGTAGGCGCAAATAGCATGATTAGAAACTAATCGCACCGGAAACAGACCCCGACATTGAACTTTTAATAGGACCCGATAAACATGTACAATTTTTAGTTTTTTTAAACGATTATGTACTAACTATATTAAATTGATTTTTTTTAAAGTTATTATGTTTTTAGGTATCAAAGGTATAATACCAATACCGTACCGAAATTAAGGTATACCGAAATCAAAGTACGGTAAATATATGAATTTTTTGATACCAAAATTTAGGTATATCGAAATCAATGTAAGGTTGTATGAATTTTTTGTATACCGAAATTTTTGATAAAGTATAAGGTATGAATAAAATATTAAGATATACTATACCGACTCACCATAGTTGTGATTCTATATATAACAAGAAATGCTATTATTTGTATTAAATGTCAGTTTAAATTTTACAAAGCCGAATATAATGTCTTTATATGTGATATGATCAAGCAGTTTAAAATTTTATTAATTTCCTACCAAATAATGAATTCCATTCAAATGATTATCTAACATAATCTTTCGACAACAATTATTTGTCAATAAAAATATGTTTAAAGTATATTTCATTTCTAAGAGGGTATGTGTAAGAATGAGGAAATTAAATATCTATCAAAAATAAATACATAAATGATGCTTGCATTGGTTTAAAAAAAAATGCAACACTAATAATATTTAAACTAATAGTTTGAGCATACAAACAATCAATTTAACGACACAATGTCTATTTAAACTCGAAATTTGAATCATTTTTATTAAATGAGTTCGTACTTTGAATTACATATTATACGGTTCGAATTCTCACAATTATAACTATTTGAGTCATTTTTTACAAACAAATGTGCGTGCACATTTTTACATTAACGTAATATTTGTTTTCTTATTTAATTTATGACATTTATTTAGAAAATAACAATTATTTTGTTATTAAATATTTTTGAATTATTTAATACATTACAGATTTTAAAAAATATTTAAACTACAATTGACAAATTAAAAAGCGCGAATCTAAAAAAATAGTTAACTTAAAAAAAATATGTCCAAATTAGTAAATAGTAAACGAAGTTATATCGTTATAATTTTTTTGAAAAAATCAATAAAAAGTCTATCTATTTTTGAAAATTTTAAAATATTCACACATTTTTTAGTCACCAAAAACACATCTGACAAACTAGAATTCAAAAAGCTCAAAAGAATACTAATTTAAAAAAAAAATACTTATGTAAATATTTTAATTACAAACTGTAACAAATTAATTAGAAAAATGATAGATTAGAATAAATACACACATTTTGTCTATGTACGTGTAATGGTTTGAGGCATATATAATACAATTCAAATTTCGAATATCATGTAATAAAAATAACATAAGTTTGAGACTCAAATAATAATTTACCATAACAACCCACATTTTTATTCATTTTTCAAACTATCCACTTTAAAGTTGTTGTAATATGTTTTAGGAAAATTACTGATATTTTTGGTACATTAAAAATACCGTGTCGAAAAATATCAAAAATATTAATTTTTTTGATATACCGAAATTTTTTTGTAAGATCGGGTACCAATACCAAAATTATGTTTTTTCATATTTTTTATTTCACTTTCATGAATAATTAATTCATCATTTGATTTCATAGTAGACAAATATTAGACAAATATAATTAATTAGACATCATGACAACATACTAAGTTATTTTTCTTTAATTTGGAAAGTGTTTGACCAACATAATCTATTTCATATTTTTTTTAACAATTCACAAATATTAATAATATCTCATAACCATTAATATTACTCAATCTAAAATTTAATTTATAATTAACCATTATAAGATTTATGGTCAAGAGATTTATGGTCAAGAGATTTATGTATGAAGTCAACCTTTGTTTTTTAAGTAACTTATTTTTTTTAAATATTGCTAAAATCGATTATTTAATTAATGACTATAAATATTTATCAATAAGAATTTATAAAAAAAATCAAGAATATCAAAATTAGTAAAATTATATATTTAATATCATGGTTATATACCTTTCAAAGAGTTTAGAAAAACAATATTTAGTACAATTCATTCTACTATATATAATCAAGTCATTTACCCATAGAGTCATATAAATTATTTCATATATTGCAACATAGTGAGAGTAGTGGAAAAAAGACCGATATAATGACAATGTTCAATAGAATTGTACTTTTACTTATTTTGATACATGTTTCTGATGATAAACTTATAAATGCAATGCCTTTTCGTACTTGTCTTGAAAATTGTTTAGTATGGTGTGTTACTCCTAACACTAGAAAGATGGCTATTTGTGGTGCATTATGCATTCCAAAATGTATTATAGCCAGACCTCCAACCCTAATGGAAGTAGTTGATGGTTGCAATATTAAGTGTTCTGTCGATAAATGCGTTGAATTCATTGAAGGTAACCTATATATTATTGATTACTAATTATTGTACTAGAGTTGCATAAATTCTTAATTATGTTTATAATTATTTATTATTCTTAATTATGTTTATAATTATTTATTAGCTCATTGTAAATTCATTTAACCGTTGATCAAATGAGTACTTGTTATTAATATGTTTTTTATGCTTTGATTTACAGATGTAGATAAAGTAGAGCAATGTGTGATTGCATGTGGAGAGAAGTTCTGATGCTGAGAGATAAAGATGGATGGATTTTAAGTAAATTCAATTTGATTTAGCAAATGAGTATTTTATTATACATTTTTTATAATGTATTGATTTCTTTGCGGGAAATTATTTTCTACATTTTTAATATTTTATAAATTGTTACTCTTAAATTAAAGTCAAATATATTTATTAAACTAAATTAAGAACATTCAAACAAATTTAATATTTGTTATAATTCATATTATTTTATTTATAAAGTTGAATGATATTAATAAATAATTATAATTAATATAAATAAAATTTATATACCAAGTTTTTAAATATATATACCAAGTTTGTTTAACAGTCACACTTAATTAACAAAATAAAATAAAAAATCATTTAATAAATTGATGGTACACTACAAGTAAAATGCCTATTGAGATGTTTTTACTTCAAATTAAACACTAACATTAAATATCAGCAACACAAATAAAATTTAAGCAAGAAGCCACCGCGGATTTCAAACATTTTTTTTTTATTAAATATCAATATATTTTTCATCTTATATATTTATTGTTGCTAAAAAACAGTGACAATGTTTTCTTTATAATATGTATGATAGATTTAGATGAAGAATTTAGGCCAAGAGTGTCAATATGATGCTATATATATCACAAAGTATTGATGGAAATTATGTTATAAACAAATCGTTTTTAGTATTAATTTATGTCAAACATTTATTAATTATGAATGACTCGTGTAACAACATTGAATGATTTTTTTGTCATGATTAGGGTGGAAAAAATTATCGATATTATTGGTATATTAAAAATATTGTATTGCAATATATCGAAAATATCGATTTTAAGGATTACCGTAAAAAAATGTAAGATATGGTATCGATACCGAAATTATTGATACGTTAAGGTATAAGATTAATAAAATTTTTGTTTATCGAAATATACCGAAATAGTATTTATAAATTAAAATATATATAATAATTATAAGCGAATAATTAAATAAATTTATATTAATTTAATTATAAAAATATAATTTTTGAATAATATCAAAATATAATTATATTCAAATATTATTCAATATATGCAATATCTATAATACCGATGAGATTGAAAAAAGATCCAACTAAACTATCAATCTCTTCAAGTGGTGGAAAGGAATTGAAATTATGTATTTAATCCTTTTAATTATTCTCAAAGATATTTTGCAGTCTCATCATTAACGGTTGTTAGTGAGACTGTTTTTTTTTTGGGGGGAAAGAACGACTTAACGTCATTTCATTAAAAATTCACAAAAATGGAAAAAAAAAACCACGAGTTTTACGGGATAATTTTAGATAGGCCTAGAATGATTTTGAGTTCGTAACAATTTCTGAATAAAATCTAAAATTCTAAAAATGTAAACATATTATCTCATTACAATGCATTCAATTCTAGTGATTTCTATAAAAGGTAGATTCAAATTTATACATATATTCCAGTTCTGCTTCGTGCTTGGAATTCTCCTCCATGTTCCCGCGAGGGCGCCACAATCTGAGATGATTTCTCTCAATATCTCTTTAACGCTCCTGTGGGATATACCATAAACTCTTCCATTTCACTCCATTATAAGATAAACAATTTATTCATTTGATACATAATAACTGATAGGATCAACGACACCAATAGAGACAAGGTTCTGGATATTGATGACGACTTCGGATAAACGATTTGATAGAAATCTTGTTAGGGATTTAAATCACTTTCTATTCTTCACAAACCCTTGCAAACTCTTGAATGATTCATTTGCAGAAACGTTTGCTAAGGTTTGAAGCTAAGAACTAAAGAAGGAGAAGATCACAGAATGTAAATGACACAAAGAGTTATTTATGGATGTTCGAAGCAAACTCTCCTATGCCACCCCTTCTTCAAACCACCAGAAGGATTCACTATACTTTTCTTAGAATCAAATACAGTTGCACGGCTAGCTCACTGTTGAACATAACAGACATTGTTCAACTTACAGTATATTGAAGAATATCATTTAACTAGACAATACTTTGATTCTAACTCTCTCTTGATGTACACACAGCAGAGCAAAAAGAAATTCGTGAGATTGTAAGTTCAACTTGTATGTTTGTGTATATGTCTTGGCTTTGAGTAGTGTCGCTTCTTTGATTTCATTCCATTCGCTCGGGAAACTGATCATCTCTAGGCTTTTATAGAATCTATCCCAAAGCTCCAAAGCAATACAGCAGCTCCCGAATAGGTGATCTATGGTTTCTTTATTTCATCTGCATAGAAGACAACTTGCGTCTGGGATGTTCATATACTTGTTGATATGATCACGAGTGCCGAGTCTTTCCTAGAAGGTGAACCATAAGATGAACTGGTGTCGAGGAATAATCTTTGTTGACCATACAAGAGGAGCCCATTCTTCTTTCTGGGCTTTTTCCCGGGTTACCTCCCATATTTTATTTGATATTAGCTTCACATTGTCCTCAGCTTTCCATTCATGAATATCTGGTATGTCGTGTAGTTGTATGTTACTTATATGATCAAGTATCATTTGTCCTTCTAGATTTCTTCTCAAGAGTGAGCGTTGACCATACAGGAGGAGCCCATTCTACTTTCTGCGCTTTTTCCCGGGTTACCTCCCATATTTTCTTTGATATTAGCTTCACATTGTCCTCAGCTTTCCATTCATGAATATCTGGTATGTCGTGTAGTTGTATGTTACTTATATGATCAAGTATCATTTGTCCTTCTAGATTTCTTCTCAAGAGTGAGTCTCTATTCCCGTCTTTAATGTCTCTAATTTTCACTTCTGCGTAGTCCCTTCTGATACAGGTATTTTGAAACTCCTCCTTGTGGATGATATGTTAGTTTTTGAACTAGAGGTCGTGCCAGAATAGAGTGCATTTCACGTCCCCTAGCCGGATGTCAGAAAGATCTATAATATTGTTTATTAGTTTAAGAATATTTTTCAGAGACCAGTTCATACCTTCATGGATTTTGTAGGTCCAGATGTTGTTTTCGTATTTCATAAACCTCGTATGCACACATTTTATTCATAGTGACTCCTGATTGCGCTCTAAAGCCCACAGATGCTTGAAGGTGAGAGCTTTGTTCCACTTGATACAGTTCTTCAAGCCGATGCCTCCCTCGTCCTTCGGTTTATAGAGAGCGGTCCATTTGAATTTCTTTCCTCTTCTTCTTCTACTGCCCTATATAAAGTTCTTCATCAGCGTGTCGAGCTCCTTCATTACCTTCTTCGGAATGACCATCTGCTGCGCCTAGTAGCTAACTATGCCCATGACCACGGTTTTGATAAGTTCGATACTCCCTGCATAAGAAAGTTTTTTGCTTCCCAGATAGATATCGTGTTTTTACTTTTTCAATCATCTACTTGCAGTGTGAGGTCTTGATCTACTTCGCGGTTAACGAAATTCTTAAGTACTTTATGGGAAAGTTGCCTTCCTTGGTGCACATGATGTTGAATATGTCCTACTTTGTTTCGTCTTTCACGCCTCCATAAAATGCCACAGTTTTTCTTTCATTAATAGTTAAACCTATAACCTTAGAAAAGAACGTTAGTGTAGCCCTAATAGTTTTAATTGAATCAATGTTTGTGTAATTTATGAGAGATTGTCCTACCGAGGATAAATGCAGATTGGTTAAGATTTATATTTTTTCCTATGACATTTTTGAATCGTTTAGAAATGATTTTTGAAATTATTTTATAAATCACATTGCAGTGGGAAATTGGTCTGAAATCTTGTACTTTATTGGGTACCATAGTTTTGGGGATCAACTTAGGGTTGTTGTGTTCCATTGCTTTAACATCTTCCTGTTCTAGAAAAATCCAAAACCCCATCAGTAATGTCTTTACCCACAACAGACCAATTGTCTTTGAAGAACTGTGCATTAAACTCATAAGGACCCGGGCTTTAATTCAAATCAATACTAAATAGAGCTTCTTTAACCTCAACCCTCATGACCACCCTTATCAGCTCACGACTATCTTCTATAGAGATTTTCCTATCAATAATCTGATATAAGGTATCCTATAGAAGAAAGTTGTGTTTTTGTCACCCAACGAGAGCCAGCTCTGTCTTGATTTTTGTCTAACAAAATTCTCTTCAAGCTGACCCAGCTTCCTGAAGTTTTCAAGCGCATCCCTTTCTGTTTCATTGAGTTGTTCATTACTATCATCCCTTAATAACCTTTTTCTGAATTTCTTCCAGTTCTTCTCTAGCAGCCAGAACTCTATTGGAGATATTGCTGAATTTCTTCTTGTCAAAGTTTTGAAGATGATTCTTCAAGAGCTTAAACTTCTCAGAAACCCTGTACATGTTGGATCCCCTAACATCTGTAGACCATACACTTTCGAGAATACCCTTGAATTTGTCGTTTTCCATCCAAAAATTGAAAATTTTAAAGGGCCTTTTGAACCTTTCTTCCTTTTCTCAGAAAAATGTAATCGGGTAGTGATCAGATATACCTAGATTAAGAATGTGAAGTTGACTTCTCGGAAATTGGTTAATCCAGTTCTCATTACCAGACATCTGTCAATTCTTTTTCTTCTAATTTGCTCATTCCCTCTAGTAGAAGACCAAGTGAAGAAATTCTCAAAATTGTATGCTCAATACAACCCATATCTTTGATGCAGTCATTAAAGTCAATCATATCCCGAGTTATTTCAGATTTTGGGCTACTTGAGTTACTACCATAGACAATATAAAGATTAAACATGAGTCCTGTGATTCAGTCTTTGACCTGCACCAGGATTGCTTGATCATTTGAAAAGAGAGCCCTGACCTAAACACCTTTGTTATCTCTGATAACCCAGATTTTGCTTGTTTAGTCATTTGAGTTGTGAATGATTTCCCAGCTTCTATCAATACACAACTTGTTAACCTTCTCAACATTCTGGTTTTTGACTTTTGTCACAAGAATATTTATAATAGTGATCTCCTGGTTCTCAATGATCCTCCTGATTTATTTGCATTTCAGAGGGTCATTGAGTTCCCTTATGTTCCATGTCACTATATTCATGAATGGATATAAGTGTTGGGTTCCTGACTTTCTAGACTGTCATGAACCTCTTCATCAGAGAAATCATAAGCATCACTTTCCTCGCTATCCTCAATGGCTACAGCTTGATTACATGGAATACTATTGCCATTGAGTGGTGATTGCGTCACAAAGATCTCATCTTCTCCCGTTATAGAGTTAGTGGCTTTTAGATCCAGGATCTTTCTGCTTTGTTTTCGATTTTCAGTTTGTTCTTCTTTAGTAGGTCTTTTCTGACTTTGAACCTCTTCAATACTGGATTCATGTCTATTATCGCTTTTAATTTGCCCTACTTCAAAACTAAGGCTCACTGCCTTATTCAACACTAAATTGTCTTCTTCTATACTTGATTATTTGATTTCACAAAACCCAAGATTTCTCAGTCCATTCTCAAGAGCTTACTTATTGCTTGTTATTTTATCAATGTTTTTTTTTGTCTAGGATTCTCTTGTTCATTATCTCGAAAGGTGGCTCTAAGCCCATAGATCGGATCATTTCGAATTCTGATGACATTGCTTTTTCGGTTCCTACTTGCATTCCTAAAATTGTGAATAGTGGAATCACAACCTATTGGAGTGCCATCAGACCCAATTTTTCTTGTTTTATATGGGCCAAGTATTCCCCTTCATATAGATCTTTGAATTCTAGAAACTTTAGAACTAGGACCTGTAGTTGCATCAAGAACAGTTCTTTGATTAGTATTGGGACTAGTGGAGTTAGGACCAACAATAGTATCATCCACAATAATAAGACTTGTGCTAGAATCAGGACCAATTTAGTCGGGACTAGCAATGGTTGTACCTTTTTCATCAGGATCGGTAGTAGCAAGTCTGGTAGCTTGAGAAGTATCAGGATCAGCAAGTCCAGGACCAGGCTTAACATCGTCAATATGGCTAGGTACGGTAGCATTATGAGAAGCTCTAAGACCGGTGTGGCTATGTCCAGCTTTATCGGGACTAATACTCTAACTAGGACCAATGTTTTGAACAGGACCTATTCTTAAGAAAACAGAATCTCTAAGACCGGTGCCCTAAACATGACCGATAGGATCAGCGTTAGTAAGGTCAGCTTGTACCCTTACCCACTTCATTCTTTTTCCTATCTTCTTCCTTACCCTTATCTGTTCTTGCTTTTGGTTTCCCATCCTATCATTATTAGTGCATTCACTACTCTTAAGTTCAGACCTGTTAACATTTCTCTCAACCCTAGCCTGGTTAGAGTCATTGATACCGCCTTCCTAAGCATTGTTATTGGCCTTCGATTTTATATTATTATTGACTAGACATTTATTCGTTGCGTGTGTGAAAGTGTTACAGCATATACATCGATTTGGTTTCCATTCGTATTGTACTCCAATGTCAAATAAATTTCCCAGTCTATCTTTATGTTCAAGCTTTATTGGAAGAGAACTACTTGGATGGATTTCGACACTAACTCTAGCCACAGATGCACGCTCGTAGCCTTCCATTGTTGGGTCAAACATAATTGGTTTGTCTATAATGCTTGAAATATAGGCCATGCCCATTACGTTTCACAGGTGTGGTGGAACATTCTTGAGATTCACCCTGATTTGTTCAAGTTTAGGCGGTCTATGATTAGTATTAAGTTCCTTGCTCCACTTGTACACCTTGAATATTTTTCCTCTAATAAAGGTGTATTCGCTGTCTATGATCGGCTTTATTTCGCTTCCATTCTTGAAGGATAGAAAGTAGAATCCGTGATCATTGATTGTGATCCTCTCCAGACCAGAGGATTCCCACTAACCCATCATCATTCTTTTAACCTCAGCAAATGGTGCCTTCATGTTGTCCATAAAGTGACCAACTATGACAAACTCCCATGCTTTTCGCATTTTTCTTCAATTTCTGGTGGTACCTCAAACTGGTGCGATGATCAAGTGTAATTACCTTTAGGTATAAGGTGTCTATCTGGAGTTTTCCTTTTTCTAGATAGTTCATGGCATTTTTATTCCGCGCCTTTCTTTCTTGCCAGTTTTTTTTTGGGTTGCTCATGATTGTATACACCTTTGTTTTATTACATTTCAAAATTTCCTTCATGGCGTCAATCATCCACTTGATCACTTCATTATATTGGTCTTATTTGAAGAGATTCCAATTCTTTAGATAATGATTGTTCAACTGAGCATTCAACTTATCATTTCTTTCATGGGGCATCGTAATCTCTTGTTTATTAACTTGGAAAAATAGCTTCTTCATCTGGTTTCTCAGTCCTGCTAAATTTGTTATTTCTTCTATCCTAATTGACCACGTTGGACCAACAGTAGGGTCTTTGTTATCACTCTGAGTATTTTCTTTGTCAGGAATTGCAGTAGTATGAGGAGCTGAGGAGATGACTTTTCAGGGTTGCTATCTTTCCTGACTTATTTGTTCTTTTCGGCCCATCTAACTCTTGTATTTCCCACAAAACCGTTGTCTTAAATTGTTCCAATCTTCTTTAGAATATCCTCTTCAGTGCTCTTCTTTTGTGTACAAATTTTCCTTTTTTGAATGTTATCAATTGGAATTTCAGGATCCAGATTAACGAGTGGAGAAAACGCACCCATGTTCAATATCGTATGGTTAGCCACGGGTTCCTTGGGATTTACTTCAGCATTCTTCTTGGACTTGAGTTATTTGCCTTCATGTTTTTCCTTTCTTTGATTTTCGATTCATTCATACCCTTCTTAGCTGTTTTAGAATTATTCGATCATGTTACTTGACCGATCCTTTCAATTTCAACACTTGTTTTGGAAGAACTATGTCCCTTTACTTTTGGTTTGATCTTTGTTGCTGACATCTTTTTCATGGACTTATGATATTCAAGGTCACATATTATTGTTTCATCATAGTCAGTTCTATCGTCTGATTCCAAATCAACATCCATGCTTTGGTTCTTTTGATTCGACCGGTGGCTCATATCTTTTATTATAGAGTTATCATCATGTCGATTAGGATCGTAGAGGAAGCAATTGTATGACCAGAAAACGTGAGTAGCACTAGGGCTTATGTGAGCAACCAGATTATCTTTTTCAGACCCAGCCAAGCGAAAATGGTTGGCTAACCCCTTATCAGACTTGGCCAAGCAAAAACCGTTGGCTAATTCTTCCAGTTTCATATATTCTTCACCTCCTATACCCTGACTTATATTCTGACCCAACTTATTTGTAGCTTCCATGAGATCCATAACCAGACCCAGATTTTCAAACATATTGTCATTCATGGTGTCATCAACCAACGAATCAATATAATTCTCAGCCAAGCTTTCACCATTGACTATACCAATCAAGTACAGTTCATCATTCTTTAGATCTATTTTATAAGGCTTTTCTGATTTAGCTGAATATATTTCCATGACCAACTCCAACTCAGATCCAATTTCATCAATGTTTCTAGATTCTGTTAGACTATGTCCTTCAATAGCTTCAGCTAGATGTATAGGTTATTTAGAAGATCTTGCAATTTTAGCCTTAGTTTCAGAATCCTGGGCGCATTTAGTGTCTTTTGTCCAACCTTTTTCTAGCCTAGTCCATAGTCTGGTTGTTTTACTTTCCATCTAATTCTTAGTAGGGAAGGTAGACTTAGCATTCTGATCGTCAATGGAACCCAAGACTTTCTGTTTTGCAACATTTCCCATTGCAGAACAAGATTCTGAAATTATGTCCTTCTTTGGACCCAATTGACTCTGAGCAACTAATATCTACAACTCTGTAGAGGCAATTTCAATATGACTCATTTTTCCCAGTTCAATATCCTCTCTAGCAAGACTGGTAAGCTCTGTTTTCTAATCTTTCTTTGCACCTGAATAACTCAAACTATCATGTTTTCCTGTTTCTGAAATTAACCTTGACCTTGTAATATTCTGTTACGGAATCAAGGCCTCGGTCGTAGAATAATTCCATCAACCTTTCTTGGCACCCGTCTCGGTCCTAGTGTGCACATGGGCCAGATTTCTGTTTTGTTTTATTAATATTTTGTTTTGCTTTCCTTTTATATTTTACAAACCAAATTCTGTTATTTTCTAGTATTTGTTGTAACAGAATATTCTGGTGCAAGACATCACCTATATAAGGCTGGTCTTTCTTCCCCAAGGACCCATGAATAGAATGATGAAGATGTGACTTCGCCCCTATTCGTCTATTATTATTATTATGGACTGTTTGGTATAGACCAACAATATTTCTCTTCGCACCCTTGGTTCTTGTATCCCCTCACCCCCAAATTCTCTATTGAAAACCTTCCGCTGCCCTTTGATTGTAGAATTTCCATTGGTCTTATAGATCAAGAACTTGATTCTTGAACCCAAAACACACCTTACGAAACAAGTCGTAACATATTCTTTGAACCTACTGATTCTCGACCTGTAGTGTTATTCAGCCCTGTCATATTTACCTCAATAGGAACCTCAATACCAACTTCAGTAGGATCATTAAAAACAGACATAGATCTCAGCATAATGTTTTCACTCAATGCAAAAACAGACCCCAACATTTAGCTTTCAATAGGACCCGATAAACCTGTACAAATTATGCCATTTTCCAGCATTACCTTAGAGCCTTTCTGACAGATTATCTCCAACATTGGGACCGATTTTTCAGCACAAGCAACCCGATTGTCATTAGTTTCAGCCAGATAAGATTTCAAATCCAATTTCCCAATAGAATGACCGGTCAGGTCTAGGGTACCAACCAGCGACCCTAACGGTCCATTTTGTGTAGCAATTCCAATAACAACAGATATTTCTAGAATTAAAATCCTATTATTTATATATGCAGTACTATATTTTCCTATCATTTCTATTATGAACATGCATATCATTACAATATGAATCCTCAATATAACTATTCTCATATAATTCATCAACATGTGGAAAAGAATTCATACCCGATTATGTATTTGGCATAGAATCAATAGGCGCATCTTCTCTATTTTTTAGGACTTCATCCATGATTTTTGGCTTCTACTTCCTATGATTGTTAAGAGACCAGCGAGTTCGTCTTTCAGACCTAGCCTTACTGCTTATCGACGACCCTTTCAACACCTTTTTAGGATCATCAAGGAGTACTTGAAGGATGTCCCTTGCCCGAGTAACAACACTAGATGGGCGCGTACTAGTCATTACTTTAGAGCTTTGAGACAGATTCTATAAAAGCATGGAGCTGACTAGTTTTCCGAGCGAATGAAATGAAATCAAAGATGCAGCACTACTCAAACCCAAGGGAAATAGATTTGCAACAAGCGTGTTCAAGTGCGGCTTTGGAGTAGTGGTGTATAACATTTGGCAAGAACGGAATGCAAGGGTATATGGCAGAACCCGCAGGAACGTTGAAGAGTTATGGAAAGATATTGTATCGGATTGCAGTGCCCTCGCAGGAACGTGGACAAGAATTCCAAGCACGGAGCAGAAATGGAATATCTATAGGAACTGGAATTTACCGTTTTTTAAACTCACTAAAATTGAAAGCATTGTAATTATATAATTCATTTACGTTTTTAGCTTTTTAGCTTTTATTCAGAATGTTACGACTTCAAAATCATTTTAGGCCTGTCTAGAATGATCTCTTAAACTCATTGTTTTTTTTTTCCCATTTTTGGGAATTTTTAATAAAATGATGCTAACTCGTTTTTTCCACAAAAAATGGAGCCACGTAGGTTGGAATTCTGGAGCAAAGGGTGGGCGCAAATAGCATGATTGGAAACTAATCGCACCGGAACAAGGGCTTGAAGATAATTTCTCAAACAAGAAAGGGTTTAAGCAATTTTGGAATGGTCTATAGCTATGAATGCTTCCTCCAGACCGAATACTTGATTCAAACGGCGAGAAAGAAGTTCAATGAGGACCTACCCGCGCCTCGCGGTGTGTTTTGATATCCCGAGTGAGGTCCGAACTAACCTGTAAGTGAAAAGTGAGGAGAGGAGGGCAACCGACGCCGATTCGATATCAGGTCTCTATAGAAGGGGGTTTTGACGAAATACTCCAGTCGACGGTAGAAAAAGATGACCGCGACAGTTCCTTGCACAACAGAACACATTCTAGAGGGTGCACGACAATCGATCGAAGGTGTTGGAGGATGGCGGCCGACTTCTGATGTAGAAGCGCAGTCGCGGCGAGAATCCGTGTCGTTTGTGTTGTTCTTGGCAATCGTGCCAACAGCGACCCAAATATCCGATCCAGAAACTATAATCGCGATATCTCCCGATTCATCCAGCCAAATTAAAATTCCTTCTGTTAGATTGTAAGGGGAAAGAGACGCACCTGCTAGAGAAATTTGAGATCATTCCGACGTCGGAAGCTCTGGCGGCGTTGATGTGTCGGTTGTGCCCGAAGTGACAAAATAAATCTCCAAAGAAAATTTATCTCTCTAGGTGCGTTTTGAAAAATGTATTAAAGTCGGTTCAAGCAAGATCAACTTAGGTCAAACAGAATTTGAATGTTAAACCTACAAAATCATTTAAGACTACTCATGATGAATAGTTTTTTAAATTTTAATGAACAAAGTTATTTTCATTAATCCACAATAAATGATGATATCACAATAATTATGGTGAAACATTCATTCAGAATAAATTTACAAGTTATTGCATGAGTTGTTATGAGTTTATTTGAAAAAAATACATAATTTATTAGAATAAATGTTTCCTATTAAGCTCATGTTAGTCCAAGTACCATGCACATCAAAATGATAACTAAAAATATTCAGAATAAAACTACAAAGAAATATATAAATCCTGATATTTTATGAAAATTCTCACAATAATCTACGAAATCTTCTTTAGATATAACTTGTCCATCCTTGTAGAGAGTTGTTATGAGTTTATTTGAAAAAAATACATAATTTATTAGAGTAAATGTTTCCTATTAAGCTCATGTTAGTCCAAGTACCATGCACATCAAAATGATAACTAAAAATATTCAGAATAAAACTACAAAGAAATATATAAATCCTGACATTTTATGAAAATTCTCACAATAATCTACGAAATCTTCTTTAGATATAACTTGTCCATCCTTGTAGATTCAGTTACCAAAAAGAATTTGTGATCAACCTTAACATGTAAAATAAGTTGTGATTTAATTATATTATGAGCGTAACTTTATCCAACACTTTACCTACTATAAATATAAGCAACTACAACTCATTTAAGTGATTTCATAGTAAGTATATGTATGTTCAGGAAACACACTCCTATATGAAGTCTACTTTGATTTCTAAATACCCTTTTCATATGTCACTTTGAACTTGGAAAGAGAATTTAGGTAACAAGTATTTACCATTCACATATTATCTTCTTTTAAACGCTTCAAGAAAATATTTCTAGAGAGTCTCAAAGTTATATGGGACGAGAATTCATTTTCGTTTAGTGTATTCAACCTAGAAGCTCCTCTTGAAAAAATTATCTTAATAACAAATGGTTATTCCCATTGAGGCTTAAAGTCTTCTTTAATATCATAACTCCTTCTTGGTGATTGCGAGGATTGACTTTTTTTTTGAAAGCTCGTGCCATACAGTTTTGATACACATGAGTGTGACACAAAGCATCTAACCACATATCTTTCATCAAAGTCAAATGGTCATACTCAGACTTGATCCATTTGTCCTCCCCAACTCATCATCTTTCAAGAAGTACTCTTAGAGTAGATAATTCGATCTCGATATTCTGCACGACGTCCACATCACAGAACAATGATAAATGAATTTTGCATGTAAAAGTTTGGAGAGACATTCGATAATCCCATAAGTAGTAAGGTACCTTCATGTGTCAAGCCTTGTACTTCTAAATCATCATTTTTATGATCGTGATGACATTTTTATTCGTTGCTTCAACCACCCAATAGTTTTCGGGTTTTATGGTGACCACTTACGATACACAATGTTGAATTCATCCAAAACTTTATTACCTGCATGCATTTGACTTTGACTTGTTGAGAAACGGACTCAAATTGCAATTTTCCCCATAACCTACCTCTTCTTGAATCCTGGGGAGGATGAGAAATTAAAATGGTAGGCTAGTATCTTGGTTAATTTCTAAGAATTTCAAATAAAATCGTCTAATTCGAGAGACAAACTCGGATTGAGCTCGTCTCCAAGATTGTCGATCTAGATGTGAAGTAGACATACATTGGCTCTTTTATAGGCGCTACATAAATTATTTCCTTTAGAAATTAAAAAGAAAAATATTTCAGAAATTCCTTTTGGGTTCAACACCTAGATAAATGTGGGAAGTGCATCGATTATATGTATCACACGCCCGTTCAAATGGACGGTCTCTACTTTGAAACTATTGGTCTTTTTTTAACACGTGACATATTTACACTTTGTATATTGATAAAACTTGTCCTAAATATGTTTCTAAAGTGAGCTCCTATTTCTAGTATATTTTTATGGGACCATGCTCAATTACTTCTTAAACATTCTTTTATTTTATTCATAGTGCACGGCAAGAAAATACTAGAAAAATTAAACATGTTGGATGAGAGGACAAAATGCAAGAAACCTGATAGATACAAGTTTAGCCCATCAACGCAATAATTAGAAATGAACAGGTTCTGGATAGGCTGTATGACCTTTGGATTTTTTATCAGGTTGAGGGTGCCCTAGATGATGGCTTAATGCTAGTGTAGAGGCTCATTGATTCAAAACTTGGATAGAACATCAAAGTGCTTGTTGGAATTTTAAATAAATCCATTAACTAAATTGAAATGGGAATTTTCATAAATAAATTAAATGTAATTTAATCCAAAAATATATAAATTCTCCAAATTCAAATGTGAATTCTTAGTAAAATTTAATATCAAGAGTCTAGGAATGGAAGTCGTTGGATAAATTATCAATCGTTAGATTGATAAATGAATTTATTGTGATGGTTTAATTTCCAACTATATATATTCACTCATGTTGGAACTATTTATATATCTCGTATCTATTCTTCACTCATTTCATTATTTCTCTAGAATTCGAAAAAAAATCTCTTTATTTTCTTGAGTGTTCTTCTAGTTTTTCATTCAACTGAGTGTTATTCGAGTTTTTTACTCAATCAAGTATTCTTCGAGTTCTTGACTTTTTGTATTTTTGTTGAAACCTATTGATCGATTCATGTACTTTGTCAAGTTCGTTGCATAATGATTTCAGTGTTGAATCACCACTATATTTGTGTACCCTGGAACACAACCATCTACGATAAGCTCCAACATAAGGAGAGACGGTGGAACTGTGTTATGGAAATGTATTAAGCACATTGTCACGGTTGTACGTGAATCCATCTCTTGCAGCTTGAATGCGGAAGCACAACCTTGCTCTAATACCACTTGTCACGCGATGAAATTCGAGCTGTGTTGCACTAGACTAGATCGACTCAGATTCTAGATAGTAAATCCTTTTACACAATGCAAGAATAACGTAGAGAGAGAAAGAATTTGAGAATAAGAATTGTATATTGAATACTTAGTAATTACAATGTAATACCTCTGAGTTTTTTATAGAACTTATGACATACTATATTAGGAATTTCCTTCCAATTACAATTTAATTACACTAATTTAGGATATCCCTCCTTAACAAGAATATTTATACTTAAATTAGAATATCTCTTTTAATCTCTTCTTTTAATTAGAATATTTGTTATAATCTCTTCCTTCATTAGAATATCTCTTCTAATCTCTTCCTTAATTATTATATCTCTTCTAATTTCTTCCTTAATTAGAATATTCATCGGGCCTACTTAGGCGATTGGGCCTCCCCTTGGGTTATGAAGATTAGCGCATTGTGAGGCCAAGACTTTAATGAGCCTCGACATACGTGTCGTAACATTCTCCCCCACCTAAGTCGTGGTTGTTCTTGACTTGACCTTGGACCGATACTTTCAATCCTCTACCTAAATTGTCACTAGATATCCTCTCTTTCCCAACAATTCTTAACACCGGGTAGACCTTTCCCCCACGCCGCTCAATTTTACACAGTCCCTCGTATCTACGCACAAGCCACTTGAGCAAAGATTGTAGAGACTTACATTGATGCATGAGTAATTTTACTATTCCTCGGTCCCCCTCCTTGAACCCGACTACACGCCTCTTCAAATCTGCCCATTTCTTCATCTTCTTGGTGTCTTCATCCAAAGATGCCCGAGAAAGATATGCTTCCTCTCTTAAGGATTTAGCGAGAGTGAAGGTGGACTGACTTTGACCAATGTACATGTGGTCAAACTTTCTAGAGGTGATGGTTGTGTGGTGTCTTTGGCCTTGAGCCCCTCAAAGGCTTCAACACACTCTATCTGGACTTCCTCGATTACTTCTTCTTTTCCTTTGGATCTGTCCCCATCATCCATCTTGGAAAAAGTGACAAATGTCTCTTTACCACGTTTACGTCCTTGGCTGAACCGCATTGCCAAGAACATGCCCATTCCCTCTAATTCTCTTCTTGATGGTATCACAATAGTCTTCCCGTGATCCAAAATGATTAAGGAATCAGAATAAGGCATTATACAAGTACATACCTGATCGAACCATTTTAGTCCCAATAATATATTATAGTCATCCATAGGGACTAACGTAAAAGACACTGTTCCCTTCTAGTCGTTGATCCTGGTGTGCACTTTCTTAGCCTCCTGGTCACCTTGATTGTTGTATTCACGGACTTTAGTGTCCCTCTCGTTGGGTGGATGTGAAGACTTAACGCCTTAGTCACTCCTTCACGCATGAAATTGTGTGTAGCTCTAGTATCCACCAGTGCTTTTATGTCCATTCCCCCGATCAAGGTATCCACGAACATTGAGCCCCTTGTTGTTCCCTTGATCGATCCCGCAACACTAGCCTTCACAGCATTGAGTAGTCTTAAAGATCCCACTCGAGTCTCTTCCTTTTCCTCCAAAAGCTCGGTTCCTTTAACTGCTGCAACTGTTTCCCCCTTAAACAGACACATAAACTTTATTTGATTATGAGAACCACAAATATGACAAACTCTTGGCTTACCCGATTCGTTGGTTTGTCTCCCTAAGTTATTGTGTGGATGTCACTTCTTGGGTGGGAGGTCTCCCTCACCTTTCTCCTTGTCATATGGGAGGTTTCCCCCACCTTCCTCCTCATCATCTCTGATGAATTTCGGCCTATCCACGGACACCTTGAGCTCAATCAGCCTCTCCGCAACCGCAATTGCTTTAGAGACATTCTACACATCGGCTCTTTGAAGTTCTAACTGTGCCCATGTTTTTAGGCTGTTAACAAACGCGAACAGGGCCTCCTGTTCCGTTAGACTATGTAATTCGAGCATCAATTCTTGGAACTCCTTTACATACTCCTTGATGGTCCTGTTGCGCGCAAGTTGACTTAGCCTCTTCCATGCCACAAAATCGGCATTCTATGGAAAAAAAAATTGATGCTTGAATTAGGTCTTGAAGTCTTCCCATATTTCCATCCTCAATGTACCTCGTTGAGTGTCTATTTCACGCCTTCGACACCATAATAACTCCATCTCTATCAGGAAGAAAGGGGTCGTCTGCAACTTGGTGCGATCATCAAGTATGCTTAATGCCCGAAAATATCGTTTCATGTTCCAAAGGAAGTCCTCAACTTCCCTTTGCACTCCTCGAGCCTTTGAATGGAGTTGGCTTGGTAACATCCATTCGATGAAGTCTCGCACCTCTAAGTTCCCCTCCATTTCACACAATTCGACCTTCCATCGCATCGAGCCTCCCCATCATTTCCCTTCGGAGATAGTCTATCATCGCATGGGTTTCTCCTCGGATTGTCTCAAATACTTCCTGTCGTATATCATTAATCTTGAATATCTAGTTACAAACAATGAAACTGAATACGAGGTATGTTTGACCACGATAAAATTGGTTTACGAGAAATTGGCTGAACGAATAGAACTTGTGGGTGATTCAAATTTGATGATCTCTTAGGCTTGAGGTGACTGAGAAGTTAGGGGAAAGAACTTGAAACCATATCATTGACATTGATCACCAAGTTTGAACGTGTGATATTCACCCATGCTCAAAGGAGTTCAAAGGAGTTGATCATGAATTGGTTCGCTAATGCACTAGAAACTCTAGAAGTATGACTCAAATTCCTGAGGGTATTAACATCAAACACTCAAGATCAAAGATCCAGTAGAAACAAAAACATGACTTCGAAAACAATATGGTAGCCAGCAACGAGGTAGTTATCAATGCATGGTTTGAGCCGCTACAAAATACATTTAATGTAAGGAGTATTTGTTTCATTTCTAAATATACAAGACTAATTATTATTGTAATAAATATATCTATCTAATATAATAAAATAAATAAACACATAAAAACTAATTAATATATATATATATATATATTTAATTTTATATAAGTTGGATATCAATTTTAAATTCATAATATGCATAATTTTAAGAATGTAAATAATATATAAATCATGACTTTGTAATTTGTACTACCTTAGACATTTAATCTAGATATAAATTAAAACATAATATTGTATACAAAATTATAAAGGTTTAAACAAACTAAAACATAAATGATAACCAATTTTTAAGACATGTGTTATATATAATTCCTAATAAGTATAATATTTTAATATGAATTAACTTATTTAATTAATTAGTAATAAATTATTCAATTCATTAATATTGAAAAGGGATAACTAATTTATTTAAAGTTAAATAATTTGTATTTAATTATGATAGAAAAATATATGAATAGGATATTTTCACTATATTATTAATATGTATCGATATTATATTCTTAAAAGTTATTTTAAATGTATAATAAAATAAAATATATTTGTATATATAATGAATATAGGAGTTATATATAATGAATGGTGAGTTAAAAAAAATATATATATATTAAAAATATGAGTGAATAATTATTAATAATTTTAATGACTATATATATATATATATAAATAAACGTGTATATATAAATGTTAATTTTTAAGAGAAAAAAATTAAATTACTAATTAAAGAAAAAAAATATATTATAATAAGTGAGTGAATCATTATTATAGAAGGTTTAAAATGGATTAGATATGATATATATGTTTATTATCAAATTTGTAATTATATATTAATTTTAATATTATTATATAATATCTTAAAAAATTTATGGTTATACAGGATAAAATAAAATTATATTTTTAATTTATAATATTAAGTAAAAAAAATTAAATATAATAATTAATTTAATTATAACAAATCATATGATATGAAATTTATAAGAGATTTTCTCTCTTCACTCTCATTTTCTTCATTACCTATTCATCTTATCTCGTCACTTCTTTATCTTAATCTTACTAATCTTACATTGTAATCTCTTCATTAAAAATTAAAATTTGATAGAAATAATTATCTATGTAACTATAATTGAATAATAAAATGTGTTTTACTTACATATTTAAAAGTTTTAGATAAAATAATTAATACTCAATTTGAAATATGTTAGATAACAAAGTGGTTGATTCAAATTGATAAGGTTTAAGAACTCCAAGTTAATAAAGTATGATTTCTATTGTAATGATTCTTTTATGTTTCACTAACCTAATAATTTGAGTAAAATAAATGAATTTTATTTTATCTTGTCGTAACATAATAATTTGAGTAAAATAAATTAATGATATTTTATTTTATCCTTGAAATAATAATTTGAATAAAATAAATATAGTAAAAAATGACATGTCAATTAAAATGGATCATCTAATGAGAAAATATATTAAGATAAATGTTTGTTTTATATATAAAATGACCATTTGTTTTAAGTTTAAAATAATTTTTATTTTATGATGTAATGTTTTGGAATATTTATAATGTGTATAAATTAAAAAAAATCAGGTTATTAGAATTAGATTTTATTTGGTTGTGAATTTATTTAGATTTGTTATTAAATGGTTATAGTTATTAGAAAGTTATGTTTATATGGTTTTGATTATTTTAATTTATTATTATTGTTGGATTGTTTAGATAATATTTTTGAATGATTATTTTTTTATAAAACGTATTTAAACTAGTTTATAATTGTTAAATTATAATTTGTTGCTAATTTATAATATTTTATCGAAATGTTTTATAGATTTTGAAGAAAAAGAAGGGGAAAAATTGATATAAATCTTGGAAATAATCATTTATTTAGATTAATTATGGTAATAAACACTTTTTATTATTTTTATATTTAAATATATTCGAATTTTATTGTAATAATATTTTGATGTAATTATATTTTTAGTAATGTATTACATAAATTATGTTTGTGTTATTTATATAGTATATATATGTTTTGAATGATTTTTTTTTAAAAGGTAAGTTTTATGGTCATTTTTTAGACTATTTATGTAGAGAGTTTTATTATTTATATTTATATTTATATATATATATATATTTATATATATATATATATATATATATATTTATATATATATATATATTAACAAGTTTTTCGTTAAAATCATATCTTGACACTTTATTTTTAAAGTGTCCGGTTTGTATGGTCGAGAGTTGTGGTTAATTTTAATATATATGTGAGAGTAATTGGATACTTGGGTCGGATTATGCATATTATGGTTAACTTGAATTGTATTATCAATTTATAAAACTAATTTGTAGATACAAATATTATTAAAAATCGTTTTGAATTTCATTGTCTCCACTTTAGTCTAACTTAAAAACTATACTTATGTTTATTTTTGTTAAATCTAATTTTTCAACTAACTTTAATTTTAATATTTGCTAGTTTATACCAATGCTGAATTTTAAAACGAATAATTTAATTTATGATAAATATTTTTTTTTTATTTTTTTAAACGTTTATGTACTAACTATATTAAATTGATTTTTTTAAAGTTATTATATTTTTAGGTATCAAAGGTATAATATCAATACCGTACCGAAATTAAGGTATACCGAAATTAAGGTACGGTAAATGTATGAATTTTTTGATACCAAAATTTAGGTATATCAAAATCAATATAAGGTTGTATAAATTTTTTGTATACCGAAATTTTCGGTAAGGTATAAGGTATGAATAAAATATTAAGATATACTATACCGACTCACTCTAGTCGTGATTCTATATATAACATGAAATGTTATTATTTGTATTAAATGTCAGTTTAAATTTTACATGACCGAATATAATTGCTTTATATGTGATATGATAAAGTAGTTTAAAATTTTATTAATTTCCTACCAAATAATGAATTCCATTCAAATGATTATCTAACAAAATCTTTGGACAACAATTATTTGTCAATAATTTTTTTTTAAAGTATATTTTATTTCTAAGAGGGTATGTGTAAGAATGAGGAAATTAAATATCTATCAAAAATAAATACAAAAAATATATTTCCATTGGTTTAAAAAAATGCAACACTAATAATATTTAAACTAATAGTTTGAGCATACAAACAATCAATTTAAATTTAATGACACAATGACTATTTAAACTCGAAATTTGAATCATTTTTATTAAATGAGTTCGTACTTTGAATTACATATTATACCGTTCGAATTCTCACAATTATAACTATTTGAGTCATTTTTTAAAAACAAATGTGCGTGCACATTTTTACATTAATGTAATATTTGTTTTCTTATTTAATTTATGACATTTATTTAGAAAATAACAATTATTTTGTTATTAAATATTTTTTAATTATTTAATACATTACAGATTTTAAAAAAATATTTGAACTGCAATTGACAAATTAAAAATCGTGAATATAAAAATATGTCCAAATTAGTAAATAGTAAACGAAGTTATATCGTTATAAATCTTTTTGAAAAATCAATAAAAAGTCTATCTATTTTTTAAATTTCTAAAATATTTTTTTAAATCACACATTTTTTAGTCACCAAAAACACATCTGACAAACTAGAATTCAAAAAGCTCAAAAGAATACTAATTTAATTACAAACTGTAACAAATTAATTAGAAAAAATGATACATTAGAATAAATACACACATTTTGTCTGTAGATGTAATGGTTTGAAGCATATATAACACAATTCAAGTTTTGAATATCATGTGATAAAAATAACATAAGTTTGAGACTCAAATAATAATTTACCATAATAACTCACATTTTTATTCACTTTTCAAACTATCCATTTTTATAATTGTTGTAATATGTTTGAAGAAAATTACTGGATATTTTTTTACATTAAAAATACCGTGCAGTAAAATATCGAAAATATTAATTTTTTTTATATATCGAAATTTTTTGTAAGATCTGATACCAGTACCAAAATTATGTTTTTTTATATTTTTTATTTCACTTGCATGAATAATTAATTCATCTTTTGATTTCAGAGTAGACAAATATAATTAATTAGACATCCTAACAACATACTAAGTTATTTTTCTTTAATTTGGAAAGTGTTTGACCAACATAATCTATTTCATATTTTTTTTTAATAATACACAAATATTAATAATATCTCATAACCATTAATATTACTCAATCTAAAATTTACTTTATAATTAACCATTATAAGATTTATGGTCAAGAGATTTATGTATGGAGTCAACCTTTGTTTTTTAAGTAACTTAAAATATTGCTAAAATCGATTATTTAATTAATGACTATAAATATTTATCAATAAGAATTTATAAAAAAAAATCAAGAATATCAAAATTAGTCAAATTATATATTTAATATCATGGTTATATACCTTTTAAGAGTTTAGAAAAACGATATTTAGTACCATTCATTCTACTATATATAATCAAGTCATTTACCCATAGAGTAATATAAATTGTTTCATATATTGCAACATAGTGAGAGTAGTGGAAGAAAGACCGAAATAATGACAATGTGCAATAGAATTGTACTTTTACTTATTTTGATACATGTTTCTGATGATAAACTTATAAATGCAATGCCTTTTCGTACTTGTCTTGAAAATTGTTTAGTATGGTGTGTTACTCCTAACACTAGAAAGATGGCTATTTGTGGTGCATTATGCATTCCAAAATGTATTATAGCCAGACCTCCAACCTTAATGGAAGTAGTTGATGGTTGCAATATTAAGTGTTCTGTCGATAAATGCGTTGAATTCATTGAAGGTAACATATATATTATTGATTACTAATTATTGTACTAGAGTTGCATAAATTCTTAATTATGTTTATAATTATTTATTAGCTCATTGTAAATTTATTTAACTGTTGATCAAATGAGTACTTGTTATTAATATGTTTTTTATGCTTTGATTTACAGATGTAGATAAAGTAGAGCAATGTGTGATTGCATGCGGAGAGAAGTTCTGATGCTGAGAGATAAAGATGGATGGATTTATAAGTAAATTCAATTTGATTTAGCAAATGAGTATTTTATTATACAATTTTTTTTATAATGTATTGATTTCTTTGCGGGAAATTATTTTCTACATTTTTAATATTTCATATATTTTATAAATTGTTACTCTTAAATTAAAGTCAAATATATTTATTAAACTAAATTAAGAACATTCAAACAAATCTAATATTTGTTATAATTCATATTATTTTATTTATAAATTGAATGATATTAATAAATAATTATAATTAATATAAATAAAATTTATATATCAAGTTTTTAAATATATATACTAAATGTCAATAAATTTTTCATTTTATATATTTATTGTTGCTAAAAAACAGTAACAATGTTTTCTTTATAATATGTATGATAGATTTAGACGAAGAATTTAGTCAAGAGTTTCAATATGTTTCTATATATATCGCAAAGTATTGATGGAAAATATTTTACTAACAAATCGTTTTTAGTATTAATTTATGTCAAACATTTATTAATTATGAATGACTCGTGTAGAAACATTGAATCATTTGTTTGTCATGATTAGGGGTGGGAAAAATTATCGATATTATTGTTATATCAAAAATATTGTATTGCAATATATCGAAAATATCGATTTTAAGGAATACTGTAAAAAAATTTAAGATACGGTATCGATACCGAAATTATTGATACGTTAAGGTATAAGATTTATAAAATTTTTGTTTATCGAAATATACCGAAATAGTATTTATAAATTAAAATATATATAATAATTATAAGCGAATAATTAAATAAATTTATATTAATTTAATTATAGAACTATAATTTTTGAATAATATCAAAATATAATTATATTGAAATATTATTCAATATATGCAATCTCTATAACACCGATGAGATTGAAAAAGATCCAACTAAACTATCAATCTCTTCAAGTGGTGGAAAAGAAGTGAAATTATGTATTCAATCCTTTTAATTATTCTCAAAGATATTTTGCAGTCTCATCATTAATGGTTGTTAGTGAGACTGCTTTTTTTGGGGAGGAAAAAGAACGACTTATCGTCATTTAATTAAAAATTCCCAAAAATGGAAAAAAAACCACGAGTTTTACGGGATCATTCAAGACAGGCCTATAACGATTTTGAGTTCGTAACAATTTCTGAATAAACTCTAAAAATCTAAAAATGTAAACATATTATCTCATTACAATGCATTCAATTCTAGTGATTTCTGTAAAAGGTAGATTCAAATTTCTACATATATTTCAGTTCTACTTTGTGCTTGGAATTCTCCTCCATCTTCCCGCGAGGGCGCCACAATCTGAGATGATTTCTCTCCATATCTCTTCAATGCTCCTGTGGGATATACCATAAACTCTTGCGTTTCACTCCTAACATATGTTGTAAACCACTATTATAAAGCCACATTTCAATACGTTTGTTGCTAATCTATTTTCTTTGGATTTGAGTACTATTATCTCCTTAATTTCTTTCTATTCTTTCGGGAAACTGATCAGCTCAAGACTCTTTGTAAAAAATCCCATAGATCCATAGCGGTACTACAACTTCCAAACAAGTGATCGGTGGTTTCCATCGTTTACGTTGCATAGTAGACAGTTCACGTCCAGGATGTTCATATACTTACTGATGCGGTCTCGAGTGCTGAGTCTTTCCCAGAAGGCGAGCCATAGGATGAACTGGTGTCGTGGAATAATCTTGGTTGACCATACAAGAGGAGCCTAATCTACTTTATGTGCTTTTTCCCGGGTTACCTCCCATATTCTCTCTGAAATCAGCTTCACATTGTCTTCGGCTTTACATTCATGAACTTCGGGTCTGTCATGAAGTTGTATGCTGTTTATGTGATCAAGTATCCTCAGCTCTTTTGGAACTCTTCTCATTAGCGAGTCCCAATTCTTGTCTTTGATATCTCTGATTTTCACCACTACACAGTCTCTTCTGATGCGGGTATTCTTGAACTCCTCCTTGTGAATAATAGGCTAGTTTTCGAACGAGGGGTCATTCTAGAATAGAGTGCATTTCCCGTCCCCTAGCCGAATGTCGTAGAGATCTATTTTATCATTTCTCAGTTTAAGAATTTTCTTGAGTGACCAGCTCATACCTTCGTTGATTCTACAAGTCGAGAAAATGGTTTCTTGTTTCATAAACCTCGTGTGTACCCATTTGATCCATAATGATTCCTGGTTGCGTTCTAATGCCCACAGATACTTGAAACTTAAAGCTTTGCTCCACTTGACACATCAACAAGAAACAACCTAACAGAGCTCTCTCTCTTAAACAGCCAACTTAAACCCAAAATAATTACAAGATCTTTATCTCTTCTCCTTCTCTAGAGTGATCAGCCAACTCAAAATGATTACCATGTAAGTCTATGATTTTCAAAAAAAACTCTTCCTCTTCCAATAACAAGTAATTGCTACTCTCCTACAAAGATAAATTCATTTCTCTTCTATTTCTTAATCAGCTATTATTCATTCTTATATCATAATTTTCAATTAGACACTATGTTAGGATCGATGTTGCCAATAGAGACTAGGGTCTGACTATTGTTAACAGTTTACGATAAATGATTCGATAATAATCATTTGAGGGATTAGTATCTATTTCTATTCTACGCAAATATTAACAAACTCTTGAAGATGATTCAAGTGCGGAACTGTTTGTTGGATTTGAAGCTTTACATAGATGATTTCAAATTGCAGAAAGTAAAGAACACATGGAATTTTATGGATGTTTGGAGTTAAAACTCCTACGTCAATCCTTCTTGCAAAACCAAAAGGATATCCACTAAGACTTTGAATTAGATACAACTCATTGAGCTAGCCAACTCTCTATTGAACAGAACAACCTATGTTTAACTTACAACACTAAAGTTTCTCACAGAAAATACAATATTACAATATAATCACAGCTAGACAGTAATAGATTTTTGCTTTAGAGAATTGTATGAATCAAAAAGTCAGTTAGTTTTTCAATTGGTTTATCAGTTGTCCGACTGTTGTCCTTGGGCTTCTATTCATAGTTGAAGTACACCAATGTTCGAATATTCTTTGTGGACACATGGCATGTGTCCATTTGATGGCCTCATAGAGTACGAGAGTAAAACAGACTCTGAGTATTTGGATCGTGGCCGTACCGAACAGGGAATGCGCCGAATATCCTCTAATCTTATCTTGTACTAGAAATGCAATTGAGAAATATCCGCGTACGTGGCATTCATTAATTAGATAGAGTCAGTTGGCTTGTCAGACTACTGAAGGTAGGAGGAGCAGACAGCTGAGTGAACATGGTTAGACGGATGTTTTCTTCAAATGGCTACTAAAGTAAGGCATCATACGTTCCTCTTTAGAACGGGTCTAAAGGAGTTAGACATCCTCATCTAACTATTCTTCCCTTTAGACCGCGTCTAGAGGAGTTAGACATCCTTGTCTAACTACGCTTCCTTTTAGACCGGGTCTAAAGGAGTTAGAGGACCTCATCTAACCACTCTTCCCTTTAGACCACGACTAAAGGAGTTAGACATCCTTGTCTAACTACATTTCCCTTTAGACTGCGTCTAAAGGAGTATGACGACCTCGTCTAACTACACTTATCTTTAGACCGCGTCTAAAGGAGTTAGACAACCTCGTCTAACTATGCTTCCCTTTAGACCGCGTCTAAAAGAGTTAGACGTCCTCATCTAACTACATTTCCCTTTAGACCGCGTCTATAAGAGTTAGACGTCATTGTCTAACTATGTAAGACGTCTAAGAAAGCCTACTTCAGACCGCGTCTAAAGTAGCAATGTCTTTTAGATTTGTGCCCGCACAAAACCAATAGATTACTTAGTCTGATTATAATTAAGTTTAACATAAATCATCAAAATAATGTCAACATTGAATAAACTTATTTTCTTAGTTTATTTTAATCAATTTGATTTGACTCAACAATTACTCCCTTTTTGATGATGTTAAAACTGAGTTGAAATATTAGGATAAAAAGCGTATCCATAAACAACAAAAGTTTTTATATTAGCAAAAACAAGGAAAGATTCGATTTTACATTATAGCAAAGATTCCCCATAAATAACAAAAGTTGGGTCTTTTCTATCCACCTTTACTCTTGATGAAGGATCTTTTTGTCTGATCTTCCCCCTGGACATCGGGCCACTTCTTTCCCCATTTTGACATCACCGGGAAGGAAGGAGTCCTAATCTTCTGTTTGAGCTCTTTGAAGCTTCTGATTTCTTCTCTTAAGCTTTAGTCTTCCTACCCAAAGAACATAGTCAAGGTCTCTTTGATAGTCCAAGACTCTAGAAAGACTTAATGAGGACCCCATGTCCAATATTTGAAAGGAGAAAACAAAGCAGCATGCTGAGCGGGGCAACATACCCAAATGGCTTCCTTATAGAAGAGATCATCTCCATCAAGTTTTTGAAGAGGATTTTTGACCAGTTGATTATTGTTCCCCTGGTGATAGCAACCATTATCTCAAATACCTTTTTTGAGTAGGAATTAGAAGTACTCTTAGCCAAAAGGGACTTAGAGATGATACATTGAGGATGGAGAACTCAACTTTTAGAGAATACTCCAGTCCGTGAGTATCAATAGGGAAAAGATTCCCTTCAAAAGATATATCTGAGAAGATAAGCCTCATCTCATATAAGACCTCATCAGAAGAGGTGGGAAACTCAGATAACCCTTCCGATTGGAGGCTAAAGAATAGAGCGAAAGTTTCCTCACTGAAGTAGACATTTTCTCTATTAATTTTTGCCAGGATAAGCTTATTGTCGATTATCCTTGCAGACCTATAGAATTCACAAACCTATGGTTCTTGAATGATGGTTGGAGCCCCTAGAAAATTTTCCAAGCCCGACGCTTTAAGAGTTTCAAACATCATGACCATTTCTGGAATCACCAAAGAGGACACAAAATCGAAGTTCACTTGAAGAGTAGATGGTGCAACAGAGCCTATTTATTGACTTAAGAACAAATATTATAAGTGCTAAAGGGCTTAAACACATAAGAATCACAATTGTTTTTCTTAGAGAGAGAAAACAAATATTCAGAATCACAATGAAGATAGTAAGTCTGTTCAGATGAGTTAGTTACTTTTTATAGAGTATGAATGATACATGACTATGAAAGTCACTATTAAAATGTATTCCCAATAAAATCATAATTAAAAGACGTCAATTAAATATCATCATAAATTATATCATAATTTTAGAAGATGAAAAGAAGAGACCTTTCATATATATTAGTCATATTTTTAACAGTGAAAGACACGTGTCTTCAAGTTATTCAAGATATTCAAGATATGACTTTTCAATTTTGGGTGAGAAAAGTATATGGACAGCTCGTGAGACGATAGACAACTTTCCCACTTGTCTAAAGATAAAACATCCAAAGGTACATGTAGTTAGACGTCTAAAGTTCCATCTGAATTCCTTGTGTCTAAGTTAGGTAGACGTTTAATTTAGACAGCGTCTAACTACGTGTGTCTACAAACGTCTAACATGCATTTGTTTAGACGGCGTTTAACCACGCTCATCTACAGACGCTTCAGATGTCTGTCTTACACCTAGACGCCTAACCAAATCTAAGGCGTAAGTTGATTAAGAAAAGATTCGTCCAAGTACATAGCTTCTTCTGACAACTGATCACATTAGATCGATTTATTCTACCGTCTACACACGTCTGTCCAGTCATTTTAAACAACAAATTCCTCCACAATTTATGCATGTTCAGTTAGCAAATTAATTGAGATAAATAAGCCCTAAAATATTTCTAAAGTGAGAAAACTTAGTCTCGGGGAGTGGCTTCATAAAAACATTTTCCACTTGTTGATCTGTTGGGACATATTCAATGCGAATATGCTTCTGACTGACATGCTCCTGGATGAAATGGTGTTTGATTTCTATATGCTTAGCCTGAGAGTGCAACATCGGGTTGTATGTTATTGCCACAGTACTAGTGTTGTTGTAGAAAATTGATGTCTCTTCTACCTCAATTGCGTAGTCCCTCAGCTGTTGTTGAACCCACAAGAGCTGAGAACAACAACTACCTGCAGCAAGGTACTCCGCTTCAGCTATAGACGTGGCGACAGATATCTTCTTTTTTATTAACCAAGAGATCGAACGATCACCAAGGAACTGGCAGGTTCCACTAGTACTTTTCTGATCAAGCTTGCACCCTGTATAGTCTGCATCTGAATAAATAGTTAGATTGAAACTAGAATCCTTCGGATACCACAGTCCCACATTTTGAGTCCCCTTTAAATATTTCAAAAATTGTCTAGTAGAACCGTAATGAGATTGTTTAGGATTAGCCTGAAATTTTCCGCAGACGCCGACAACAAATATGATATCTAGCCAGCTGGCAGTAAGATAGAGAAGAGAACCAATTATTCCTCTATATGCAGTGATATTGACACTTTGTCCATCTTCATCCTTGTCGAGCTTGCTGGAGGAGCTCATTTGAGTAGCTGTAGCCGAGCAGTTTCCATTCCAAACTTCTTTAACAGCTCCTTGGTATATTTGGCCTGGTTGATGAATATACTTTCTTCAAGTTGACGAACTTGAAGACCTAGGAACAAAGTTAACTCTCCCATCATACTCATCTCGAATTTTTCTTGCATCAAATTGGCAAATTTCTCACATAGTTTGGGGTTAGTTTACCCAAATATGATATCATCCATAGAGACTTGAACAAGCAAAATATGAGAGTCTTTAACAAATTTAAACAAAGTTTTGTCTATGCTGCCTATAACAAAATCATGATCAAATAAAAACTTAGTTAAAGTATCCTACCAAGCTCTAGGAGCTTGTTTGAAACCATATAAGGCTTTTTCAAGTATAAAAACATGGTTTGGCAATGAATGATCTAGAAATTCAGGTGGCTGTTCAACATATACGCCCTCATTTAAAGTTCCATTTAAAAATGCACTTTTCAGATCCATTTGAAAAACTTTAAAGTTTTTAAAAGATGCATAAGTGCGAATGACTCCTCAAAGTTAATTCTTTCCTCCTGTCTATATCCTTGGGCTACCAATCGAGCTTTGTTTCTCATAACTAATCTATCTTCACTAAGTTGTTTAGAAAAACCCATCTTGTTCCAATGACCGATTGATTAGTCGGCCTTGGAGTTAGATGCCACACTTTATTTCTTTCAAATTGATTCAACTCCTCTTGCATTGCATTAATCCAATTTGGATCAAGTAATGCTTCAATAATCTTCTTTGACTCAATTTAAGAAATAAATGCGGAGTTTGTCATTTCATCCAATAATTGGTGTATGGTCCTAAGAGGAGCATTAGGATTTCCAATTATCAAATTTAGGTGAATAATTTATGTTCCATCGAAAGTTTGATCCTAAAGGATTAGATGTATGATTAGATGGCCCCGCGATGTCTTATTAGATGGCCCCACGATGTCCGAACTATCAACTATCTACTAACTTGAAGATTGGTCGTCTGGTTGACTCTCAATCGGATCAACCATTTGATCAGACAAGTGAATCCTATTGACCGTAACTTCTTCATCACTATTAGATTCAAGACTTGTCGCTTCTAATCTGTTAACAATGTCAATGAAATCATTAGAATTATTTTCAACAGATTCATCACAAACAACATGATAGGATTCCTCAACCGTTTGTGTTCAATTATTATGTACTCTAAGAGCTTTACTAACTGAAAAGTAGTCTAACATTATTTCAGCATTTTCTTTAGCATAAAAAACAGTCAAATAATTTTTACCATTGTTATGAATAAAACACTTACATCCGAAAATTCAAAAATACGAAATTGTAGGAATTCTTCCATAAAAGAGTTCATATGGTATTTTGTCAAAGCGTTTATTAATTATTGACCGGTTTTGTGTATAGCATGTTGTGTTTATGGCTTCTGCCCAAAACTTCTGAGGAACACTTGAGTCGGTAAGCATAGATCTCACTGCATCCTTTAGTGTTCTGACTCTTCTCTCAGTAATACCATTTTGTTATGGAGTTCTAGCACTAGTCAACTCGTGTTTAATGCTAGACTCCTCAATATAAGAAGTTAAGCGTCTATTGGTGAACTCGGTTCCCCGGTCACTTCTAATCTTGATGATGCTTAAAGATTTTTTGTTTTGAAGTCTTCTAAGGATTTTAATCAGATTCTCATCCGTCTAATCCTTTGATTGTAAGAAAATAACCCATGTAAATCTTGAAAAATCATCAATTATGACTAGGGTGAATCTTGTTCTCGGAAGATTTTTACAGAAATTGGACCGAATAGTTATATGTGTAAGAGTTCCAAGCATCGGTTAGACTGAGATTTCCCTTTACTTATGAACGTTGATTTGATCTGCTTGCCTAATTATCAAGTAGGACAGACCTTGTCCTTTGTAAACTTCAAATTAGGTAAACCAAAAACTAAATCATGCACGCAAATGTTGTCAATGGTTTTAAAATTAAGATGATTTAATCTCTTATGCCAAAGCCAGTTTTGATCATTTTTGGCTATCATACATATGGGATTAGATGTCTTATTTTTCCAGTTCATTTTGTAAGAATTTCCTATTCAGCTTCTGGTCAGCAGAATGTTACCCTACTGATCCATAACTAGACATGCATGCGTTTAAAAATCAACAATTAATCTATTATCACATAATTGGCTTATACTAATGAGGTTATAACACATGTGTTCAACAAGTAGCACGTTGTTAATTGTTAGATTACCATGGATAATCTTACACTTACCCATGGTCTTTACCCTCGTTGTTGTCACCAAACGTGATCTTAGGCCCTGAGCAATTTGTAACTTCAGTCAGAAGTCATTTATCTCCAGTCATGTGTCTAGAACATCCACTTTCCAGATACCATATTAATTCCTCCAAGCAGCTTATATGTGGTACCTACACAAATACATATTTATAGCTTTTTGGTACCCACATTCACTTGGGTCCTCGGTCAATTAGTCCCTTAGGAATCTATATTTGAGTTATCCTGATGGATTTCCCATGTTATGTTATGATTAATGCGTATGATTTAGGCTTAGCAGATGTCTGCCTGCTAACAGCTGATCTGTTAACCTTACAGGGTGATTTTTGTTTAAAACTCCTTGACTTCTTGTCAGGTTTTGTTTTGCCAAACTTGTTGGTTGTTTCCTTCCTAAGTTTCAGCCAACTTACAGTTGGCTTAACATAAATAATCTCATCCTTTAAGGTTAAGTCCTCACAGCTTGGACCAGTTCATTTATCAATTAAACTACCTTTGACAAAGCTTATAGTCTTAAGCTTGTCTTTCTCTAGGTTTAACTTCTTTACGACTGATATGGGATGACATTGCCAAATCCTAAACCAGATTTGCATCCAGTAGGCCTCAGCACACTTATTTGTTGTCTGATTGCAACTCCAGACCTTGTCCAGGAACTGACCACATGTGTCAACCGTTGATTTTTAGAAAATAGTGTTTGAACATTTTTCTTGAGTTTCTCATTTTCAGATGAGAGCTCAACCACTTTGTTTTTAAAAGCTTTTAATTTAGAAGTTTGAGATGAAGAAGAGTTATCAGTTTCATATTTCATTCTCATTTCATTACAAGAGTCTAACAACTTTGTACTCAATGACTGTGTCATTGGGTGTAGCAGTTAATTCATCTCTTGTAAATTTTTCAGAAGAGAGGTTAAATACCTCAAAATCTCTTTCTTCTACTGCCATGAATCAGTTGACCTTTTCATCATCACTATCACTAGATGATATGTAGTCTGAGTCTCTTTAGGCCCACTTGACTTTGCGATTAGCCTCCATAAGAGCCTTCAACTCATTCTTGTTGTCCTTCTTCTTCTCATCTCGCTTGGGCTTCATGCACAACGACTTGAAGTGTCCTAGTTTATCATAGTTAAAACAATTTAAGTTATCCTTATAGTTATTCTTATAATCATTGTTCTTATTTCAAGATCTTGAGTTAGAATTTCTCTTCTTTATGAATTTGACGAATTTCTTCACGAAGAGAGCAATGGCGTCGTTGCTGATCTGCTCCGCAGTAGTCTTCACATCAGTGGCAGCGGGTGGCTCCTCAGTAGTCATCAATGTCTTGGTTGCAATAACAGATGTGGAAAGCTCCTCTTCCTTCCTAGAGTTTATCTCAAACTCATAGGCCTTTAGATCGGCTAGCAAGTAAAAGAGCTCCATCTTGTTGAGATATTTAGACTCCCTCATTGTCATCGTCTTGATATCCCACTCCCTGGGCAGAGCACGCATGACTTTGATTGCAACCTCTCTGTTGCTGTAAGTCTTGCCAAGGTGGAAAGAGTGGTGATAATTTGGTTGAATCTCCCATTGAATTCATTCATCGTATCTCCAGGACGCATCTTAATGTTATCAAACTGTTGTGTGGCAACCATGAGTTTGTTCTTTTTGGTTTGCTCGTTGCCTTCATAAAGTTGAGTGAACCTCTCCCAAATTTCTATGGCAGAGTTGCATGATATGATGTAGTTGAACATGTTGTCATCCAAAGTTTTGTACAAAATGTCTTTGGCCATGTTGTCGAGGTTATTATTCCTCTTGTCTTCACTGGTCCACTCGGATCTATCCTTCTCAATATTTATTGGACGTTCGTTGATGACATACCACATGTAATCCTCTATGGAAGCTAGATGTGTGTGGACTCTCACCTTCCACACGACATAGTTTTCCTTTGAGAACATGGGAACCCTGTTGGTAACAGCCATACACATGATTCAGATTTTTGTGGGTACTTGAGAATAGAAAACGAGGCTCTAATATCACTTATTAGGATCGGTGTTACCAATAGAGAATATGGTCTGACTATTGTTAACAACTTACGATTAGTATTTGCTTCTATTCTACGCAAATCTTCACAAACTCTTGAAGCGAATTCAAGTGCAAAACTGTTTGTTGGATTTGAAGTTTTTTATACAAATGAATGAAAATAGCAGAAAGTAAAAAACACAGAGAGTTTTATGGTTGTTCGGAGATAAAACTCTTACGTCACCACTTCTTCCATAACCAAAAGGATATCCACTAAGACTTTGAATCAGATATAAATCACTAAGTAGTTAACTCTATGTTGAACATAAAAACCTCTGTTCAACTTACAACACTGATGTTTCTCATAGAAAAGACAATATTACAATATAATCACAACTAGACAGTAATAGATTTTACTTGAGAGAATTGTATGAAGCATAAAGTCAGTAAGTTTTTCAGTTGGTTCATTAGTTGTCCGACTGTTGTCCTTGGGCTTTTATTTATAGTTGAAGTACACCAACGGTCGAATATTCTTTGTGGACACGTGCCATGTCTCCGTTGGATGGCCTCCTATAGTATGAGAGTACAGTAGACTCTAAGTATTTGGATCGTGGTCATACCGAACAGGTAGTGCGCCGAATATCCTCTGATCTTGTCTTGTACTGAAAATGAAATTAAGAAATATCCGCGTACGTGGCATTCATTCATTTGATAGAGTCAGCTGGCTTGTTAGACTACTGAAGGTAGGAGGAGAAGAAAACTAAGTGAACGTGGATAGACGAATGCTTTCTTCAGACATCTACTAAAGTAAGGCATCAGAAGTTCCTCTTTAGACCGCGTCTAAAGGAGTTAGACGTCCTCGTCTAACTACCCTTCCCTTTAGACCGCGTTTAAAGGAGTTAGACATCCTTGTCTAACAATGCTTCCTTTTAAACAACGTTTAGATGAGTTAAACGTCCTCGTCTAACTACATTTCCCTTTAGAACGCGTCTAAAGGAGTTAGACGTCCTCGTCTAACTACGCCTCCCTTTAGACTGTGTCTAAAGGAGTTAGTTGTCCTCGTCTAACTAAGCTTCCCTTTAGACCGCGTTTAAAAGAGTTAAACCTTCTCGTCTAACTACGATTTTCTTTAGACCGCGTCTAAAGGAGTTAGACGACCTCGTCTAACTACGCTTCCCTTTAGACCTCATCTAAAGGAGTTAGACATCTAACTACGTTTCTCTTTAGACCACGTCTAAAGGAGTTAGATGACCTTATATAACTACACTTTCCTTTAGACTGTGTGTAAATGAGTTATACGACCTTGTCTAACTACGCTTCCGTTTAGAGTGCCTTTAAAGGATTTAAACATTCTCGTCTAACTACGCTACCCTTTAGACCGCGTCTAAAGGAGTTAGATGTCCTCGTCTAATTATGTAAGACGTCTAACATAGCCTGCTTTAGACCGCGTCTGATGTAGAAATGTGTTTTGGATTTGTGCCTGCACAAAATAAATAGACAACTTAGTTTGATTATAACTAAGTTTAACATAAATCATCAAAATAATGTTAGCATTGAATAAACTTATTTTCTTAGTTTATTTTAATCAATTTGATTTGACTCAACACACTACCCGTGAAGGCAAATGAAATACATATTACCGTTTCATTTCAAAATTCTCAAACTAATGAAGACCTTAAGGTAAATGTCAAATATTAGTAGTGTTACTCGTTAGTTTCTTTACTATTATTGTTAAGTTCTTACAAATTATTGTTAGGTTAGATGTCAGTAAATGTTAGTTTATAGTTAGTTTACGGTTAGTTTGTTATTTTGTTTAAACTTTAGTATTAACTTCAAAATTGTTAGTTTATTATTCACCAATTATGTTAGTTTATATATCTTTATTTAAGTTCGTTACTGTTTATGGGTAAATATGTTAGTTATAGATTATCTTAGTTTATTAGTTTGTGATTACGGAATATATTATTAGCATGTTAGTTTAGTAGTTTCTTTATTGTAATTTAATTTCTTTTTTAGTTTAAATGTTTAGATTTTAAAAAGTTTTTAATGTTAGGTTTGAACTAATTAATCGATCGAAACCGACCGAACCCATGTTATAACCGATCAAATTAAACTGTCGTTCAACCGTCAACGGACAAGTGAACATTTTGAAAAACCGATACTAACGGTTGGAATAAATATATTCATAAAAAAACCAACCAAACTGATCCGTTTATACCCTAATTTACTATAGTAATTTTACCGCACTTATTGGTTTTAAAAAAATGTTGTTCAATAAGGGCTATAATGTTACCACAGTTAAGTCTATTAATTACGGTAAGTTTACTATAATGTTGTGGTCGTCGTGGAGCTCATCGTCGAGGATTCGCCATCGCCGTCGATCGCAGCCCAGTTTAGAGAGAAGGAGGAGTAGAAGAGAGGACAGAGAGAGAAAGAGAAGAAACGAAATGAAAAAAATGGGTTCGGATATATTAAATAGAAGGGTAATATGGACATTTCACACATTACCACTTAGCGAAACGCTAAGTCCCTTAGCGTTTCGCTACAAGGGCAATTTCGTCAAAAAATAAATAAAAAGACCACGAACGCAATAAAAATTACTTCTTGCAACTAGGTCAAATAAGGCAACCTTTGTGCCTATTTCATCAGATTTCCCCAAAAGGAGAACCTTTAATAAAAATTTATTTTATATATTTTTTTTTCATTTATTAATTTGTAATTATATATTTATATATTTGAATTAATTAATTAGATTATGTATATTTAAAATTAATAATTAATAAATTAATAAATTAATAAATATATATAATATAAGAGAATAAAAAGTTAAATATAAAAATTATTAAATAATAATAAGGAGAATGAATCAATCAAATTAATAAAATATATAAAAATATATTTTCAAAATTAATATATATATATATATATATATATATATATATATATATATATATATATATTACTAAACTTTTTGTCTTATTTCACTTTGTCTTTTTTTTTTCTATTTCATCTTCTTATAAGATTTATTAAAAATTTAATTCAATTAACACATAATATTAGAAGTTAAATATAAATATTATTGAGTAGAAACAAAGAGAATAAATCAAAATAATAAAATATATAAAAATATATTTTTAAAATATATATTTTAAATTATAGATATATTATTTTTTAAATTGTTATTTTTTTAAAGTCCTTTTTATCTATTTCTTTTTAAAAATATTTTTTTTTTCTTATTTTATCTTCTTATAAATTTTTTTAAAAATTCAATTCAATTATTAGAACTTACTCTAAAATTT
>NC_061866.1:28792284-28826295 GCF_907164915.1 Impatiens glandulifera
CGTCTAACTCCTTTAGACGCGATCTAAAGAGAAGCGTAGTTAGACGAGGACGTCTAAATCCTTTAAAGGGACTCTAAACTGAAGCGTAGTAGACAAGGTCGTCTAACTCATTTACACGCGGTCTAAAGAAAAGTGTAGTTAGACAAGGTCATCTAACTCCTTTAGACGTGATCTAAAGATAAATGTAGTTAAACGTCTAACTCCTTTAGATGAGGTCTAAAGGGAAGTGTAGTTAGACGAGGTCGTCTAACTCCTTTAGACGTGGTCTAAAAAAAGCGTAGTTAGACGAGGACGTCTAACTCTTTTAAACGCGGTCTAAAGGGAAGCGTAGTTAGACGAGGACGACTAACTCCTTTAGACACAGTACACAGTTTAAAATGAAGCATTGTTAGACGAGGACGTCTAATCCTTTATACGCGGTCTAAAGGGAAGTATAGTTAGACGAGGACGTCTAATTCCTTTAGACGCGGTCTAAAGAGGAACTTCTGATGTCTTACTTTAGTAGCCGTCTGAAGAAAGCATTCGTCTATCCACGTTCACTTAGTTGTCTTCTCCTCTTGCCTTCAGCAGTCTAACAAGCCAACTGACTCTATCAAATGAATGAATGCCACGTACGCAGATATTTCTCAATTGCATTTCCAGTATAAGACAAGATCAGAGGATATTCAACGCATTACCTATTCGGTATGACCACGATCCAAAAACTTATAGTCTGCTATACTCTCATACTATAGGAGGTCATCCAACAGAGACATGGCACGTGTCCACAAAGAATATTCGATCGTTGGTGTACTTCAACTATAAATAGAAGCCTAAGGACAACGGTCGGATAACTGATGAACCAACTAAAAAATTTACTGACTTTATGCTTCATACAATTCTCTCAAGTAAAATTCTATTATTGTCTTTTCTATGAGAAACTTCAGTATTGTAAGTTGAACAGAGGTTTTTTCTGTTCAACAGAGAGTTAACTAGCTCAGTGAGTTGTATCTGATTCAAAGTCTTAGTGGATATCCTTCTGGTTGTGGAAGAATTTGTGACGTAGGAGTTTTATCTCCGAACAACCATAAAACTCTCTATGTATTTTACTTTCTGTCATTTTCATTCATTTGTATAAAGCTTCAAATCCAACAAACAGTTCTGCACTTGAATTCGCTTCAAGAGTTTGTGAAGATTTGCGTAGAATAAGAAACAAATACTAATCTCTCACAGGATTATTATCGAATCATTTATCGTAAGTTGTTAACAATAGTCAAACCCTATTCTCTATTTGTAACACCGATCCTAATAAGTGATATTAGAGCCTCGTTTTCTATTCTCAAGCATCCATAAAAATCTGAATCATGTGTATGGTTGTCACCAACAAGGTTCTCATGTTCTTAAAGGAAAACTATGTCGTGTGGAAGGCGAGAGTCCACACTCATCTAGCTTCCATAGAGGATGACATGTGGTATGTCATCAACGAAGGTCCAATAAATATTGAGAAGGATAGATCTGAGTGGACAAGTGAAGACAAGAAGAAGAATAACCTCGACAACATGGTCAAAGACATTTTATACAAAACTTTGGATGACAACATGTTCAACTACATCTTATCATGCAACTCTGCCATAAAAATCTGGGAGAGGTTCACTCAACTCTATGAAGGCAACGAGCAAACCAAAAAGAACAAACTCATGTTTGCCACACAATAGTGTGATAACATTAAGATGCGTCCTGAAGATACGATGAATGAATTCAATGGGAGATTTAACAAGATTATCACCACTCTTTCCACCTTGGGCAAGACTTATAACAACAGAGAGGTTACAATCAAAGTCATGCGTGCTCTGCCCAGGGAGTGGGATATCAAGACGATGACAATGAGGGAGTCTAAAGATCTCAACAAGATGGAGCTCTTTTACTTGCTAGCCGATCTGAAGGCATATGAGTTTGGGATCAACTATAAGAATGAAGAGGAGCTTTCCACATCTGTTATTACAACCAAGACATTGGTGACTGCTGAGGAGCCACCCGCTGCCACTGATGTGAAGACTGCTGCGGAGCAGATCATCAGCGAAGCCATTGCTCTCTTCGTGAAGAAATTCGGCAAATTCATGAAGAAGAGAAATTCTAACTCAATCTCTTGAAATAAGAACAATGATGATAAGAATAACTATAAGGATAACTTAAATTGTTTTAACTATGATAAACTAGGACACTTCAAGTCGTTGTGCAGGATGCCCAAGCGAGATGAGAAGAAGAAGGACAATAAGAATGAGCTGAAGGCTCTTATGGCGGCTAATCGCAAAGTCAAGTGGGCCTAAAGCAACTTAGACTATATATCATCTAGTGATAGTGATGATGAAAAGGTCAACTGCTTCATGGCAGTAGAAGAAAAAGATTATGAGGTATTTAACCTCTCCTCTGAAAAATTTACAAGAGATGAATTAACTGCTACACTCAATGACACGGTCATTGAGTACAAGAAGTTGTCAAACTCTTGTAATGAAATGGGAATGAAATATAAAACTAATCAAACTTCTAAATTAAAAGCTTGTGAAAACAAAGTGGTTGAACTCTCATCTGAAAATGATAAACTCAAGGGAAATTTTCAAACACTGTTTTCTAAAAACCAACGTTTAACACATGTGGTCAGTTCCTAGACAAGGTCTGTAGATGCAATCAGACAACAAATAAGTGTGTTGAGGCCTACCGGATGCAAATCTGGTTTAGGATTTGATAATGCCATCCCAGAACAGTCGTAAAGAAGTTAAACCCAGACAAAGACAAGCTTAAGACTATAAGATTTGTCAAGGGTAGTTTAATTGATATTGGAACTGATCCAAGCTGTGAGGACTTAACCTTAAAGGATGTGATTATTTATGTTAAGCCAACTATAAGTTGGCTGAAACCTAGGAAGGATGCAACCAACAAGTCTGGCAAAACAAAACCTGACAGGAAGTCAAAGAGTTTTAAACAAAAATCATCCTCTAAGGTTAACAGATCAACTGTTTGTAGGAAGAAGTCTTCTAAGCCTAAATCATACACATTAATCATAACACAACATGGGAAATCCATTAGGATAAATCAAATATAGATTCCTAAGGGACTAATTGACCGGGGACCCAAGTAAATGTGGGTACCAAAAAGCTGTAAATATGTATTTGTGTAGGTACCACATATAAGCTGCTTGGAGGAATCAATATGGTATCTGGAAAGTGGATGTTCTAGACACAAGACTGGGGGTAGATGACTTTTGACTGAAGTTAAGAATTTCTCAGGGCCTAAGTGTAAGACCATGTGTAAGTGTAAGATTATCCATGGTAATCTAACCATTAACAACGTGCTACTTGTTGAAAACCTGTGTTATAACCTCATTAGTATAAGTCAATTATGTGATAATGGATTAATTGTTGATTTTTAAACGCATGCATGTCTAGTTAAAGATTAATAGGGTAGCATTCTGCTGACCAGAAGTAGAATAGGAAATTCATACAAAATGAACTGGAAAAATAAGACATCTAATCCCATATGTATGATAGCCAAAAATGATCAAAACAGTCTTTGGCATAAGAGATTAAATCATCTTAATTTTAAAACCATTGACAAAATTTGCGTGCATGATTTAGTTTTGGGTTTACCTAATTTGATGTTTACAAAGGACAAGGTCATTCCTACTTGTTAGTTAGGCAAGCAGATCAAATCAACGTTCAAGAGTAAAGGGAAATCTCATTCCAACCGATGCTTGGAACTCTTACACATGGAACTATTCGGTCCAATTTTTATAAAAATCTTCGGAGAACGAGATTCACCCTAGTCATAATTGATGATTTTTCAAGATTTAAGTGAGTTATTTTCTTTCAATCTAAGCATCAGACGGCTGAGAATCTGATTAAAATCCTTAAAAGACTTCAAAACAAAAAATCTTTAAGCATCATCAAGATTAGAAGTGACCGAGGAACCGAGTTCACCAACAGACGCTTAACTTCTTATCTCGAGGACTCTAGTATTAAACATGAGTTGTCTAGTACCAGAACTCCATAACAAAATGGTATTGCTGAGAGAAGAGTTAGAACACTAAAGGATGCAGCGAGATCCATGCTTACCGACTCAGGTGTTCCTCAGAAGTTTTGGGCAGAAGCCATAAACACAACATGCTATACACAAAACCGGTCAATAATTAATAAACGCTTTGAAAAAATACCATATGAACTCTTTTATGGAAGAATTCCTACAGTTTTGTATTTTTGAATTTTCGGATGTAAGTGTTTTATTCATAACAATGGGAAAAATTATTTGACTGTTTTTGATGCTAAAGCAAATACTGAAATAATGTTAGACTACTTTTCAGTTAGTAAAGCTCTTAGAGTATATAATTATCGAACACAAATGGTTGAGGAATCCTATCATGTTGTTTGTGATGAATCTATTGAAAATAATTATAATGATTTCATTGACATTGCTAACAGTTTAGAAGCGACAAGTCTTGAATCTAATAGTGATGAAGAAGTTACGGTCAATAAGATTCACTCGTCTGATCATATGGTTGATCCGATTGAGAGTCAACCAGACGTCCAGTCTTCAAGTTAATAGATAGTTGATAGTTCGGACTTCGCGGGGCCATCTAATAAGACATCGCGGGGCCATCTAATCATACATCTAATCCTTTAGGATCAAACTTTCGATGGAACAAAAATTATCCACCTAAATTTGATAAATTTACAATCATAATGCTCCTCTTAGGACCATACACCAATTATTGGATGAAATGACAAACTCCGCATTTATTTCTTAAATTGAGTCAAAGAAGATTATTGAAGCATTGCTTGATCCAGATTGGATTAATGCAATGCAAGAGGAGTTGAATCAATTTGAAAGAAATAAAGTGTGGCATCTAACTCCAAGGCCGACTAATCAATCGGTCATTGAAACAAGATGGGTTTTTCGAAACAAGCTTAGTGAAGATGAATTAGTTATGAGAAACAAAGCTCGATTGGTAGCCCAAGGATATAGACGAGAGGAAGGAATTAACTTTGAGGAGTCATTCGCACTTATGCATCTTTTAAAAACTTTAAAGTTTTTCAAATGGATGTGAAAAGTGCATTTTTAAATGGAACTTTAAATGAGGGCGTATATGTTAAACATCCACCTGGATTTCTAGATCATTTATTGCCAAACCATGTTTTTATACTTGACAAAGCCTTATATGGTTTCAAATAAGCTCCTAGAGTTTGGTATGATACTTTAACTAAGTTTTTATTTGATCATGATTTTGTTATAGACACCATAGACAAAACATTGTTTAAATTTGTTAAAGACTCTCATATTTTTCTTGTTCAAATTTTTGTGGATGATATCATATTTGGGTCAACTAACCCCAAACTATGTGAGAAATTTGTCAAGTTGATGCAAGAAAAATTCGAGATGAGTATGATGGGAGAGTTAACTTTGTTCCTATGTCTTCAAGTTCGTCAACTTGAAGAAAGTATATTCATTAACCAAACCAAATATACCAAGGAGCCGTTAAAGAAGTTTGGAACGGAAAACTGCTCGGCTACACTCCAATGATCTCCTCCAGTAAGCTCGATAAGGATGAAGATGGACAAAGTGTCAATATCACTGCATATAGAGGAATCATTGGTTCTCTGCTCTATCTTATTACCAGCTGGCTAGATATCATGTTTGTTGTCGGCGTCTATGGAAGATTTCAGGATAATCCTAAACAATCTCATTATGGTTCTACTAAACAAATTTTGAAATATTTAAAGGGGACTAAAAATGTGGGACTGTGGTATCCGAAGGATTCTAGTTTCAATCTAACTAGTTATTCAGATGCAGACTATATAGGGTGCAAGCTTGATCGGAAAAGCACTAGTGAACCTGCAAATTCCTTGTTGATCGTCTGATCTACTAGTTAATCAAAAAGTAGACATCTGTCGCCATGTCTATAGCTGAAGCGGAGTACATTGCTGTAGGTAGTTGCTATTCTCAGCTCTTGTGGGTTCAACAACAGCTGAGGGATTACGCAATTGAGGTAGAAGAGTCACCAATTTTCTACAACAACACCACTACTGTGACAATAACATACAACCGATGTTGCACTCTCAGACTAAGCATATAGAAATCAAACACCATTTCATCTAGGAGCATGTCTGTTATAACTATATTCGCCTAGAATATGTCTCAACAGATCAACAAGTGAAAAACGTTTTTACGAAGCCACTCTCCGAGACTAAGTTTTCTCACTTTAGAAATATTTTAGGGCTTGTTGATCTCAATTAATTTGCTAACTGAACATGCATAAATTGAGGAGGAATTTGTTGTTTAAAATGACTGGACAGACGTGTGTAGACGGAGGTCTAAATCGATCTAATGAGATCAGTTGTCTAAAGAAGCTATGTACTTAGACGAATCTTTTCTTAAGAAACTTACGTCTTAGGTTTGGTTAGGCGTCTAGGTGTAAGATAGACATCTGAAGCGTCTATAGATGAGCATGGTTAAACGCTGTCTAAACAAACGCATGTTAGATGTTTGTAGACACACGTAGTTAGACGCTGTCTAAATTAGATGTCTACCTAACTTAGACTTAAGGAATTCGGATGGCATTTTAGACGTCTAACTACGTGTACCTTTGGATATTTTATCTTCAGACGAGTGGGACAGTTGTCTATCGTCTCACGAGCTGTCCATGTACTTTTTTCACCCAAAATTGAAAAGTCAGATCTTGAATAACTTGAACATACGTGTCTTTCAAAGTTAAAAATATGACTAATATATCTGAAAGGTCTCTTCTTTTCATCTTCTAAAATATGATTTATTTTATGATGGTTTTTAATTGACGTCTTTTATTTATGATTTTATTGGGAATGCGTTTTAATAGTGACTTTCATAGTCATGTATCATTCATACTCTATAAAGAGTAACTAACTCATCTAAACAGGCTTACTATCTTCATTGTGATTTTGAATATTTGTTTTCTCTCTCTAAGAAAAACCATTGTGATTCTTATGTGTTTAAACCCTTTAGCACTCCTAATACTCGTTCTTAATTCAATAAATGGGCTCTCTTGCACCATCTACTCTTCAAGTGAACTTCGATTTTGTGTCGTCTTTGGTGATTCCAAAAATGGTCACATTGTTTGAAACTCTTAAAGCGTCGGGCTTGGAAAATTTTCTAGGGGCTCCTACCATCATTCAAGAACTAGAGGTTCGTGAATTCTATAGGTCTGCAAGGATAATCGACAATAAGTTTATCCTGGAAGAATTTAATGGAGAAAATGTCTACTTCAGTGAGGAAACTTTCGCTCTATTCTTCAGCCTCCAATCGGAATGGTTATCTGAGTTTCCCACCTCTTCTGATGAGGTCTTATATGAGATGAGGCTTATCTTCTTTGATATATCTTTTCAAGGGAATCTTTTCCCTATCGATACTCACGGACTGAAGCATTCTCTAAAAGTTGAGTTCTCCATCCTCAATGTATCATCTCTAAGTCCCTCTTGGCTAAAGGTACTTCTAATTCCTACTACAAAAAGGTATTTGAGATAATGGCTGCTATCACCAGGGGAGCAACAATCAACTGGTCAAAAATCCTCTTCAAAAACATGGTGGAGATGATCTCTTCCACAAGGAAGCCATCTAAGTATGTTGCCCCACTCAACATGCTGCTTTGTTTTCTCCTTTCAAATATTGGACATGGGGTCCTCATTAAGTCTTTCTAGAGTCTTGGACTATCAAAGAGCAATTGACTATGTTCTTAGGGTAGGAAGACTAAAGCTTAAGAGAAGAAATCGGACGCTTCAAAGAGCTCAAAAAGCATATTAGGACTCCTTCCTTCCCGGTGATGTCAAAATGGGAAAAGAAGTGGCCTGATGTCCAGGGGGAAGATTAGGAAAAAAGATCCTTCATCAAGAATAGAGGTGGATAGAAAAGACCTAGTTTAGGAAAGACCCGACTTTTGTTATTTATGGGGAATCTTTGCTAGAATGTAAAATCGAATCATTCCTGGTTTTTGTTAATATAAAAACTTTTGTTGTTTAGGGATACGTTCTTTTTCCTAATCTTTCAACTAAGTTTTATCATCATAAAAAATGGAGTAATTGTTGAGTCAAATCAAATTTATTAAAATAAACTAAGAAAATAAGTTTATTCAATGCTGACATTATTTTGATGACTAAGTAATCTATTTGTTATATGCAGGCACAAATCTAAAAGACATTGCTACTTCAAACGCGGTCTAAAGTAGGCTATTTTGGATGTCTTACGTAGTTAGACAAGGACGTCTAACTCCTTTAGACGCGGTCTAAATGGAAACGTAGTTAGATGAGGACGTCTAACTCTTTTAGACGCGGTCTAAAGGGAAGCATAGTTAGACGAGGTTGTCTAACTCCTTTAGATGCGGTCTAAAGAGAAGTGTAGTTAGACGAGGTCGTCTTACTCCTTTAGACGCGGTCTAAAGGGAAGAGTGGTTAGATGAGGTCGTCTAACTACTTTAGACGCGGTCTAAAAGAAAACGTAGTTAGACAAGGATGTCTAACTCCTTTAGACACAGTCTAAAAGGAAGTGTAGTTAGACAAGGATGTCTAACTCCTTTTGATCTAAAGGGAAGCATAGTTAGACGAGGACGTCTAACTCCTTTAGATGCGGTCTAAAGGGAAGCGTAGTTAGACGAGGACGTCTTACTCCTTTACACGCGGTCTAAAGGGAAGCGTAGTTAGATGAGGACATCTAACTCCATTAGACGTGGTCTAAAGGGAAGCGTAGTTAGACGAGGACATCTAACTCCTTTAGACTCGGTCTAAAGAGGAACGTCTGATGCATTACTTTAGCAGCCATTTGAAGAAAACATCCGTCCAACCACGTTCCCTCAGTTGTCTGATCCTCCTACCTTCAGTAATCTGACAAGCCAACTGACTCTATCTAATTAATGAATGCCACGTACGCAGATATTTCTCAATTGCATTTCTAGTACAAGATAAGATCAGAGGATATTCGGCGCATTCCCTGTTCGGTACGGCCACGATCCAAATACTCAGAGTCTGTTGTACTGTCGTACTCTATGAGGCCATCCAACGGACATATTCCACGTGTCCATAAAGAATATTCGACCATTGGTGTACTTCAACTATGAATAGAAGCCCAAGAACAACGGTCGGACAACTGATAAACCAACTGACTTTCTGATTCATACAATTCTCTCAAGAAAAAATAATTTACTGTCAAGTTGTTATTATATTGTAATATTGTATTTTCTGTGATAAACTTTAGTGTTGTAAGTTGAACATAGGTTGTTCTGTTCAATAGAGAGTTGGCTAGTTCATGAGTTATATCTAATTCAAAGTCTTAGTGGATATCCTTCCGGTTGTGCAAGAAGAATTGATGTAGGAGTTTTATCTCCGAACATTCATAAAATTCTCTGTGTTCTTTACTTTCTGCAATTTGAATTCATTTATGTAAAGATTCAAATCCAACAAACAATTCCGCACTTGAATCCGCTTCAAGAGTTTGTGAAGATTTGCGTAGAATAGAAATAGATACTAATCCCTCACATGATTATTATCGAATTATTTATCGTAAGATATTAACAATAGTCAGACCCTAGTCTCTATTGGCAACATCGATCCTAACATAGTGTCTAATTGAAAATTATGATATAAGAATGAATAACAACTGATTAAGAAATATAAGAGAAATGAATTTATCTTTGTAGGAGAGTAGCAATTACTTGTTATTGGAAGAGGAAGAGTTTTTCTTAAAAATCATAGACTTACATGGTAATCATTTTCAGTTGGCTCGAGAGAAGGAGAAGAGATAAAGATCTTGTAATTATTTTGGGTTTTGAATTGGTTGTTTAAGAGAGAGAGCTCTATTAGGTTGTTTCTTGTTGCTGTGTCAAGTGGAACAAAGCTTTAAGCTTCAAGTATCTGTGGGCATTAGAATGCAACCAGGAATCATTATGGATCAAATGGGTACACACGAGGTTTATGAAACAAGAAACCATTATCTCGACTTGTAGAATCAACGAAGGTATGAGCTGATCATTCAAAAAAATTCTTAAACTGAGAAATGATATAGTAGATCTCTACGACATTCGGCTAGGGGACGATAAATGCACTATATTCTAGAATGACCCTTTGTTCGAAAACTAGCATATCATTCACAAGGAGGAGTTCAAGAATACCCGCATCAGAAGAGACTGTGTAGTGGTGTAAATCAGAAATATCAAAGACAAGAATTGGGACTCGCTAATGAGAAAAGTTCCAAAAGAGCAGAGGATACTGGATCACATAAGCATCATACAACTTCACAACAGACCCAAAGTTCATGAATGGAAAGCCGAAGACAATGGGAATCTGGTTTCAGAGAGAATATGAGAGATAACCCGGGAAAAAGAACATAAAGTAGATTAGGCTCCTCATGTATGGTCAACCAAGATTATTCTACGACACCAGTTCATCCTATGGCCCGCCTTCTGGGAAAGACTCAACACTCGAGACCACATCAGTAAGTATATGAGCATCTTGGACGTGAACTGTATACTATGCAACGTAAACGAGGGAAACCATCGATCACCTGTTTGAAAGTTGTAGTACCGCTATGGATCTATGGGATCGTTTTACAAAGAGTCTTGAGCTGATCAGTTTCCCGAACGAATGGAAAGAAATTAAGGAGATAATAGTACTCAAATCCAAAGGAAACAGATTAGCAACAAACGTATTGAAATGTGGCATATCCCACAGGAGCGTTGAAGAAATATGGAGAGAAATCATCTCAGATTGTGGCGCCCTCGTAGGAACATGGAGGAGAATTCCAAGCACGAAGCAGAACTGAAATATATGTAGAAATTTGAATCTACCTTTTTATAGTAATCACTAGAATTGAATGCATTGTAATGAGATAACATGTTTACATTTTTAGATTTTTAGAGTTTATTCAGAAATTGTTACGAACTCAAAATCGTTATAGGCCTGTCTAGAATGATCCCGTAAAACTCGTGTTTTTTTTTTCCAATTTTGGAAATTTATAATTAAATGACGCTAAGTCGTTCTTTCCCCCTCCCCAAAAAAAGCAGTCTCATTAACAACCGTTAATGATGAGACTGCAAAATATCTTTGAGAATAATTAAAAGGATTAAATACATAATTTCACTTCCTTTTCACCACTTGAAGAGATTGATAGTTTAGTTGGATCTTTTTTCAATCTCAACGGTATTATAGAGATTGCATATATTGAATAATATTTCAATATAATTATATTTTGATATTATTCAAAAATTATATTTCTATAATTAAATTAATATAAATTTATTTAATTATTCGCTTATAATTATTATATATATTTTAATTTATAAATGTTATTTCGGTATATTTCGATAAACAAAAATTTTATAAATCTTATACTTTAATGTATCAATAATTTCGGTATCGATACCATATCTTACATTTTTTTAAGGCATTCCTTAAAATCGATATTTTCGATATATTGCAATACAATATTTTTGATATACCAATAATATCGATAATTTTTCCCACCCTAATCATGACAAACAAATGATTCAATGCTGTTACACGAGTCATTCATAATTAATAAATGTTTGACATAAATTAATACTAAAACCAATTTGTTTGTAACATAATTTCCATCAATACTTTGCTATATATATAGCAACATATTGAAACACTTGGCTAAATTCTTCATCTAAATCGATCATTATAAAAAAATTATATAATAAAATACTCATTTTCTAAATCAAATTGAATTTACTTAAAAATCCATCCATCTTTATCTCTCAACATCGGAACTTCTCTCCACATGCAATCACACATTGCTCTACTTTATCTACATCTGTAAACAAAAAACATATTAATAACAAGTACTCATTTGATCAACAGTTAAATAAATTTACAATGAGCTAATAAATAATTATAAACATAATTAAGAATTTATGCAACTCTAGTACAATAATTAGTAATCAATAATATATAGGTTACTTTAATGAATTCAATGCATTTATCGACAGAATACTTAATATTGCAACCATCAACTACTTCCATTAGGGTTGGAGGTCTGGCTATAATACATTTTGGAATGCATAATGCACCACAAATAGCCATCTTTCTAGTGTTAGGAGTAACACACCATACTAAACAATTTTCAAGACAAGTACGAAAAGGCATTACATTTATAAGTTTATCTTCAGAAACATGTATCAAAATAAGTAAAAGTACCATTCTATTGAACATTGTCATATATCGGTCTTTCTTCCACTACTCTCACTATGTTACAATATATCTCACTATGTTGCAATATATGAAACAATTTATATGACTCTATGGGTAAATGACTTAATTATATATAGTAGAATGAATGGTACTAAATTTCGTTTTTCTAAACTCTTTGAAAGGTATATAACCATGATATTAAATATATAATTTGACTAATTTTGATATTCTTGATTTTTTTTTATAAATTCTTAATGATAAATATTTATAGTCATTAATTAAATAATCGAATTTAGCAATATTAAAAAAAAATAAGTTACTTAATAAACAAAGGTTGACTCCATACATAAATCTCTTGACCATAAATCTTATAATGGTTAATTATAAAGTAAATTTTATATTGAGTAATATTAATGGTTATGAGATATTATTAATATTTGTGAATTATTAAAAAAAAATATGAAATAGATTATGTTGGTCAAACACTTTCCAAATTAAAGAAAAATAACTTAGTATGTTGTCTTAGTATGTTGTCATGATGTCTAATTAATTATATTTGTCTAATATTTGTCTACTATGAAATCAAAAGATAAATTAATTATTCAAGCTAGTGAAATAAAAAATATAAAAAAACATAGTTTTGGTATCGGTACCAGGTACCAGATCTTACAAAAATTTTCGATATATTAAAAAAATTAATATTTTCGAGTAATTTTCCTCAAACATATTCCAACAATTATTAAAGTTAATAGTTTGAAAAATGAATGAAAATGTGGATTGTTATGGTAAATTATTATTTGAGTCTCAAACTTATGTTATTTTTATCACATGATATTCGAAATTTGAATTGTGTTATATATGCCTCAAACAATTACATTTACATAGACAAAATGTGTGTATTTATTCTAATATATCATTTTTTCTAATTAATTTGTTACAGTTTGTAATTAAAATATTTACATAAGAATTTTTTTAAATTAGTATTCTTTTGAGCTTTTTGAATTCTAGTTTGTCAGATGTGTTTTTGTGACTAAAAAATGTGTGATTTAAAGAAATATTTTAGAAATTTAAAAAATAGATAGACCTTTTATTGATTTTTCAAAAAAATTTATAACGATATAACTTCGTTTACTATTTACTAATTTGGACATATTTTTTTTAAGTTAACTATTTTTTTAGATTCGCGATTTTTAATTTGTCAATTGCAGTTTAAATATTTTTTAAAATCTGTAATGTATTAAATAATTAAAAAATATTTAATAACAAAATAATTGTTATTTTCTAAATAAATGTCATAAATTAAATAAGAAAACAAATATTACGTTAATGTAAAAATGTGCACACACATTTGTTTGTAAAAAATGACTCAAATAGTTATAATTATGAGAATTCGAATCGTATAATATGTAATTCAATGTACGAACTCATTAATAAAAATGATTCAAATTTCGAGTTTAAATAGCCATTGTGTCGTTAAATTAATTGTTTGTATGCTCAAACTATTAGTTTAAATACTATTAGTGTTGCATTTTTTTTAACCAATGCAAGCATCATTTATGTATTTATTTTTTATAGATATTTAATTTCCTCATTCTTACACATACCCTCTTAGAAATGAAATATACTTTAAACATATTTTTATTGACAAATAATTGTTGTCGAAAGATTGTGTTAGATAATCATTTGAATGGAATTCATTATTTGGTAGGAAATTAATAAAATTTTAAACTGCTTGATCATATCACTTATAAAGCAATTATATTCCACGTTGCAATATTTAAACTGACATTTAATACAAATAATAACATTTCATGTTATATATAGAATCACCACTAGGTTGAATCGGTATAGTATATCTAAATATTTTATTCATACCTTATATCTTACCGAAAATTTTGGTATATAACAAATTCATATAACCTTACATTGATTTCGATATATATAAATTTTGGTATCAAAAAAATCATACATTTACATTACCTTGATTTCGGTATACCTTAATTTCGGTACGGTATTAGTATTATACCTTTGATACCTAAAAACATAATAACTTTAAAAAAAATCAATTTAATATAGTTAGTAAATAAACGTTTAAAAAACTAAAAAAAAGATATTTATCATAAATTAAAATATTCGTTTTAAAATCTAACATTTGTAAAAACTAGCAAATATTAAAATTAAAGTTAGTTGAAAAATTAGAGTTAACAAAAAAAATAAACATAAGTATAGTCTTTAAGTTAGACTAAAGTGAAGACGAGAAAGTGAAATTCAAAACGATTTTTAATAATATTTGTATCTACAAATTAGTTTTATAAATTGATAATACAATTCAGGTTAACCACAATATCCATAATCCGACCCAAATATCCAATTACTCTCACATATATATCAAAATTAACCACAACTCTCGACCCACCAATCCGAATATTTTTAAAATAAGTATCATGATATGATTTTTACGAAAAACTTGTTAACATTCACGTGTATATATAAATATATATATATATATTTATATATATATATATAAATGATAAAACACTCTACCTGAATAGTCTAAAAATGACCATAAAACTTACCTTTTAAAAAAAAAATCATTCAAAACATATTTATACTATATAAATAACACAAACATAATTTGTTACAATTTTCTTAACGTAAAAATATAATTACATCAAAATATTATTTAAATAAAATTTGAATATATTTAAATATAAAAATAATAAAAAGTGTTTATTAACATAATAAATCAAAATAAATGATTATTTCCAAGATTTATATCAATTTTCCCCTTCTTTTTCTTCGAAATCTATAAAACATTCTAATAAAATGCAACAAATTATAATTTTACAATTATAAACTAGTTTAAATACGTTTTATAAAAAAATAATCATTCAAAAATATTATCTAAACAATCCAACAATAATAATAAATTAAAATAATCAAAACCATATAAACACAAATTTCTAATAACTATAACCATTTAATATCGAATCTAAATAAATTCACAGCCAAATAAAATCTAATTCTAATAACCTAATTAATTTTAATTCATACACATTATAAATATTCCAAAACATTACATCATAAAATAAAAATTATTTTAAACTTAAAATAAATGGTCATTTTATATATAAAACAAACTTTTATATTAATATATTTTCTCATTAGATTAGATGATCCATTTTAGTTGACATGTCATTTTTTTACAATATTTATTTTATTCAAATTATTATTTCAAGGACAAAATAAAATATCATTAATTTATTTTACTCAAATTATTATGTTATGACAAGATAAAAGAAAATTCATTTATTTTACTCAAATTATTAGGTTAGTAAAACATAAAAGAATCATTACAATAGAAATCATACTTTATTAACTTGGAGTTCTTAAACCTTAACAATTTGAATCAACCACTTTGTTATCTAACATATTTCAAATTGAGTATTAATTATTTTATTTAAAATTTTAAAATATGTAAGTATAACAAATTTTATTATTCAATTATAGTTACATTGATCATTATTTCTATCAAATTTTAATTTTTAATGAAGAGATTACAATGTAAGATTACGTAGGATAAAGAGGTGACCAGATAGGATGAATAGATAATGAAGAAAATGAGAGTGAAGAGAGAAAATCTCTTATAAATTTTATATCATATGATTTGTTATAATTAAATTAATAAATTTTATTCTATTTAATTTTTGAACTTAACATTATAAATGAAAAATATAATTTTATATTATCATGTATAACCATAAATTTTATAAGATATTATATAATAATATTAAAATTAATATATAATTACAAATTTGATAATAAACATATATATCGTATCTAATCCATTTTAAACCTTCTATAATAATGATTCACTCACTTATTATATAATATATTTTTTCTTTAATTAGTAATTCAATTTTTTTCTCTTAAAAATTAACATTTATATATACACGTTTATTTATATATATATAGTCATTAAAATTATTAATAATTATTCACTCATATTTTTAATTATATTTTTTTTTTTCGATTAACTCAGCATTCATTATATATAACTCCTATATTCATTATATATACCAATATATTTTATTTTATTATACATTTAAAATAATTTTTAAGAATATAATATCGATACTTATCAATAATATAGTGAAAATATCTTATTCATATATTTTTCTCTCATAATTAAATACAAATTATTTAACTTTAAATAAATTAGTTATCCCTTTTTAATATTAATGAATAGAATAATTTATTACTAATTAATTAAATAAATTAAATAAATTAATTCATATTAAAATATTATACTTACTAGGAATTATATATAACACATGTCCTAAAAATTGGTTATCATTAATGTTTTAATTCTTAATTATTTATCTAACTCTTTATTATTTTGTTTAAACCTTTATAATTTTGTATACAATATTATGTTTCAATTTATATCTAGATTAAATTTCTAAGCTAATACAAATTACAAAGTCATGATTCATATATTATTTACATTCTTAAAATTATGCATATTATGAATTTAAAACTGATATCCAACTTATATAAAATTAAATATATATATATATATATTAATTAGTTTTTATGTGTTTATATATTCTATTCTATTATATGAATATATTTATTACAATAATAATTAGTCTTGTATATTTAGAAATGAAACAAATACTCTTTACATTCAATGTATTTTGTAGCGGCTCAAACCATGCATTGATAACTACCTCGTTGTTGGCTACCATTTTGTTTTCGAAGTCATGTTTTGTTTCTACTGGATCTTGAGTGTTTGATGTTAATATCCTCAGGAATTTGAGTCATACTTGCTAGAGTTTCTAGTGCATTAGCGAACCAATTCATGATCAACTCCTAAGAGCATGAGTGGATATCACACGTTCAAACTTGGCGATCAATGTCAATGATATGGTTTCAAGTTCTCTCCCCTAACTTTTCAGTCACCTCGAGCCTAAGAGATCATCAAATTTGAATCACCCACAAGTTCTATTCGTTCAACCAATTTCTCGTAAGCCAATTTCACCGTGGTCAAACATGCCTCGTATTCAGTTTCATTGTTTGTAACTAGATATTCAAGATTAATGATATACGACAGGAAGTATTTGAGACAATGTGAGGAGAAACCCATGCGATGATAGACTATCTCCGAAGGGAAATGATGGGGAGGCTTGATGCGATGGAAGGTCGAATTGGGTGAAATAGAGGGGAACTTAGAGCTGCAGCAGTTCATCGAATGAATGTTCCCAAGCCAACTCCATTAAAAGGCTCGAGGAGTGAAAAGGGAAGTTGAGGACTTCCTTTGGAACATGAAACGATATTTTCGGGGATCAAGCATACTTGATGATCGCACCAAGTTGCATACGACCCCTTTCTTCCTAATAGAGATGACATTATTATGGTGTCGAAGGCGTGAAATAGACACTAAAAGAGGTACATTGAGGATGGAAATATGGGAAGACTTCAAGACCTAATTCAAGCGCCATTTTTCCAAAGAGGCTTACTTTGATGGAGATCGACATTATTGAGTTGGCTTTGGCAACCTTTCCTCCACTGCATATCAAAACGAGCGAGATTTTGGACAAGCTGTTCTCGCACCGCGAGAAACCGTTCAGCCATTCTCATTTCAATCGGAGGTAGCGTCGTTCCTTCAGTTTCTTGAAAGGCATTCTCCACTGCTTGCAACCGAGCGTTTTCAAGGATTACTGCAGTTTTGCTAAAAGCAGGTTGAATAAGGTTGGTGTTAGCTAACTGAAGAGCCCTCTCTTCCAGCCTGATGAGCTTGTCCCAATATTTGTTGCCGTTCAAACCTGGAGCCATGTCGGATATCTTTGTTTCACATCGAAGCTTCACCCACAGGATATATGGAGCTATCGCTTCACTGGCACCCTTATTCATGTCCTTGATAAGTTCCTCGAAGACTTCATCTTCTTCCTCTGTGGTAAAGGTAACCTCATCCCCGGTTATGACTTCTGGTTGAGGACCGGTTTGCAGCGTACCTTTTCCTGTTGCGGTTGAATCTTCGATAAGAACCCCTTTGCCTTTGTTGACCTGAACAGAGCCTTCAGGTATTGTCGCTGAGTCAGATGGCCCATCTCGAGCCGATCGGTTTTCTGGAGCTGTCTTGCCTCCTGCGGAACCGGATGGTTCCTGTTCTTCAAGATTATCCTCCTGAGCCGGAGGTGTAATCTCTGCTGTATTGGCCGCTTCTTCGACCGGTTGTGCTTCACTCTGATCAGGTATCACAACCTGATCAACTGGCTTGCGACGACTTGACACGTCGTCCTCTTCGGTTTCCTTTGCAATATCTTGAACTACGTTCTCAATTGCTTCAGAGGTATTTAAGCCTACGTCGACTAATACCTCTTCAATTCGTTTACTTGGTGACTTGGAGGTTTCAGAGTGAATGCTTACCTCTACTTCCTCCTTGGAAACTGACTTGTTTTCTTGGCTCCCCGGTGATTCGGTTTGCCTTGGTGAATTGGATGGAACAGGAACGGAAAGAACGGTGTTGATGGGAGTGGGTTGAAAGACGTCTGCGGTTCTTTCTGGTGGATTATCCGAGGAAAGAGTTTTCTCGGAGTCCGCCGGTTTGTTGGAACTTTTTCTTGCAGCCACCTTCTTCCTCCTTTTCGCTTCTTGTGGGGCTTCGGTTTCAACCGCCTTTCTTGCCGGTTTCTTCTGTCTGGTTTCTTCTTCAGCCGGAACCGAGGAACTGACTCCTTTGGACGACTTTGTTCTTGAGGACTTGGGTTTGATCGTCTTCTCCGGTTTTTCGATCATTGACCCTGAGTCAAGAATAGTGGAGATTGGAAGCGGTTTACCTTCACCCAGTTCCACATTAAGTAACTCAAGGATTTTGACGATCTGCATTGCAAATGCCTGCACCCGGCCATCTTTCTTTATCACCATCTGGCAAAATTCTTCGTAAATGACATATCCCCAATCCACTTTGTCACAGCGGACAATGGCCAACAGCATTCTGAGTTTGAGTTTCGTCAGGTTGTCAAAGTTGCCTCCTCTTCCCTGGATTGACCGGGCGATGACAGTCAACAGCCATCTGTATTCCGGTTTTAGCTTATTCCTCCGGCTGGAGTGGATCACCAGATCCTAATCTGAGAAGGAAACCACTAACCGGGCAGCGTTTGATTCTGCAGCGGTTAGATCAATCTTAAGGTCCAGACCTGTGTTGGGCAAACCGAGAGCTTCAACAAAAAGCTCTTCGGTGATTAGAATGGCCTTCCCGTTGACGGTGGCTGAGACTTTCCTCTTCGATAGTGTCGCCGTCGCCAGGAACTCCGTCACCGCCGCCGGATAAATGGTGAACGGACCAGATATAAACTTTTCCAGCCTAGAATCCCTTAAAAGTTGAAGAACAGCCTTGTTTTTGTCATCGGCATGTTCGTCAATATCCGCGAAATCCACTTGTAACATCCATTGGAATGGAGCTTTGCTTAGATCCATGATGATTTTGAGAAGAAGATATGAAGAACGATGACTATCGGAGAGAAGAAAGCTTTTGAAGATTTGGAGATTTCTAGAGAGAGAAAGCACAAGTGTTGAGTAAGATGATGTGAACTTATATACATGGCGGTTCCGAGCGGTTTGAAGATGAACCGTCGATTGATGCTTTTGGCGCCAATTTTCCCTCCAAAAGTTACTGCCGTAACTTTCGGCGGTAAAAGCGGAGATTCAGTGGGCGGTAAATTTTGGGAGGTAAAACCGTGGGCGGTTAAGGTTTTCAAAATTTTCATTTTTGCTCGAAGTTCCGGTTTTTCTTGAGTACTTTCTAACCGGAAGTTTTTTAGGTTAACTTTAAGTTTTTGTATAAGTTTGGAAAAACCGGAAGGAAGAATATGAATAAAAACCGGAGACTTTGAAGATTAAAATATTTCATAAATAAAGGAAGTGGTGAACATTTAGCGGTTTTGGTCGTACAACAAAATGACCAGAAACCGGAGAAAAAGAAAGGAAAAAGAATTTAGTCTTCTGTGAACCATCCCCCTTCCATCCTCCTTTCATACCACTTTTCCACGGTGTTTTCAGGTGATCGTTCCTCAATTCTTGATATCCACCTGTGTATCATAAATATGGAGATAGTGTTGGATGGTCCAACCGGAACACCGGTTCCAAGGTTGCGACGCTTGGACATCAGGAACCGGGTGATTTGAGGGGCGTAACTGGTCATTCCCCTTGCAGCGGTCATGAGCTGCTTCAGTTTGTTGTAGAGGTAGGTTGACCAGTTGATGGAGGAGTTGCGAATGATGGCTATCATAATGTCAAATGCCTCCCGGCTGTAGTTCTGGTTCAGCATTCGGCCTATGATAGACCTTTGGACCAAATCATGAAAGATTTGGTAGTGAGGAGCGAGAGTTTCTTTCTTCCCAAAGTCCTTGATCGGAGCGTAGAAAGAAGAGAAAATCTGGAAGAAGTCTTCCTTAGCCGGTAAGAACGGCGTTGGGAAGTCGGAAAAACCTTCGGTCCGAAGGTGAAAGAAGTTGGCAAATTCCTCTTCGGTAAACTGAAGGAATTGGCCGTCGATGATGGTGCGGATGCTGCCATCATCTAGAATATGACCATTATTGAAAAATTCACACACCTCCTCCACGAGGATTGTGTCTGAACCTTTAAGAAATCCCTGGAGTCCTGAATCTATGATATGCTGAAAAATGCATTCATAGAATGCACTATCTTTGATATCCTCAAAATCGATGATAAGAGTATTTCTGAGTTCTGCAGACATGATGATGAAGAGGGTGTTGGAAGGATTTTTCTTAACTTTCAAGTTTTTAGAGAGAAGGAATGCTGGAGGCGTGTTTTGAAGATGGATACAAGCATCCCCTTTTATAGCTTGGAACGGTTGAGAGCATTTAATGGGAATATTTGAAAAATCTAGCCGTTTATGTCTAGTCATTAATGACTTTGTGATTTGAAGGAGTTAGACACACGTCTAACTTTCACTTAATTAGACTACCCGTCTAATCATTCACTAACCATTAGACTGCACGTCTAACTCCACTAAGTTAGACTGCATGTCTAATTCCGATTCTACCTCAGACTAATCTGATGGAGTTAGACTCATGTCTAACTTTCACAATCTATTAGACTGCACGTCTAACTCCGCTGAGTTAGACTGCACGTCTAATTCCGCACGAATATTAGATTGTCCGTCTAATTCCAAATATATTAGATTTCTCTTCTAACTCTACTGAGTTAGACTGCACGTCTAATTCCGTATACATTAGACTTGCGTCTAAGTGCAAATATATTAGACTGCACGTCTAACTCCACTGAGTTAGATTGAACGTATAATTCTGCATATCTATTAGACTATACGTCTAATTCTATGCATTCACTAGACTACACGTCTAAGTCCGTTGAGTTAGACTGTACGTCTAATTCTATGCATTATTAGACTACACGTCTAACTCCGTTGAGTTAGACTGTTTGTCTAATTCTATGCATTCATTAGACTACACGTCTAACTCCGTTGAGTTAGACTGTACGTCTAATTCTATGCATTGAATGCCAAAATCGGTATAATGACTCTCATTAGAGCCAAGTCTTATAAAATATGATTTCAATACACCTGCATCAAAACTCATAAGTTATTTCATAATCAAAATATCAATGGTTAAATTATTTCAACACTTAGTCAAAATAATTTGACCCAACATATTTATTATTTTATTAATTTTTCTAATTATTAATTTTAAATATATACTATATAATTAATTAATTCAAATATATAAATATATAATTACAAATTAATAAATGAAAAAAAAAATATATAAAACAATTTTTTATTAGATGTTCTCCTTTTGTCCCTCAAAATAGTCTAGAGAATAAATTATTAAAAAAATAATTAAAATGCATTTATAATGCCATGTATGATAATTTTTTTAAAAAAGAATATTTATAATAATAATAAATTAAAGAGATAAATTATTAGGTGTTTTTTTGATGATAAAAAAATATTAAATGATTTAAATTTAAATATTAAGAGAGAAAAAATGTAAATATTGAAAAGAGAGAAAAATAAATATATAATTAGTCAGCAAGTCCCACATCATTGTTTATCTACAAATTTTTACTCCATTCATTACTCTTAAAACAAATACACATAAAAAAAATAATTACAATTAAAATAATTACAATTAAAAGACTCAAAATATTTAAAATATCTACACTCCCTAGGGGTGAGTTGTAAGGAGTCAATAGGTATTTTTTTATTTTTATCCATATTTCATATTTTATCGAAAATTTCTTATAGGAAAATACATATTTTTATCGTAAAGCAGTTTTAACCGCGTTAAAATATATTTTCCTGTAGTTAAAGTCTATTAATGATGGTAAAACTATCACAGTCAATTAACGTTAAAAAAATCAATAATAAGAGAAGAAAAAATACCACAGTTAATAACTTATAACGATTTTTTATTAAACCGTAGTTAATAGACTCTAACTGCAGTTTAAAAAAAACGCTGTTAAAGATATGTGTACCAATAAGGGGGGTAAACTTACCGTAATTAATAGTCTTAACTGTGTTAACATTATAGACCTTATTGAACAATATTTTTTTTAAAACTAATAAGTGCGGTAAAATTACTATAGTAAATTAGGGTATAAACGGATCAGTTTGGTTGTTTTTTTTATCAAAATATATATTCCAACTGTTAGTATCGGTTTTTCAAAATCTTCACTTGTCGGTTGACGGTTAAACGACAGTTCAATTTTATCGGTTATAATATCGGTTCGATCGATTTCGATCGGTTAATCGGCTCAAACCTAACATTAAAAACTTTTTAAAATCTAAACATTTAAATTAAAAAAAAAATTTAAATTACAATAAAGAAACTACTAAACTAACATGCTAATAATATATTCCGTAACCACAAGCTAATAAACTAAGAAAATCTATAACTAACATATTTACCTATAAACAGTAATGAACTTAAATAAAGATATATAAACTAACATAATTGGTGAATAAAAAACTAACAATTTTGAAGTTAATACTAAACTTTAAACAAAATAACAAACTAACCGTAAACTAACATTTACTAACATCTAACCTAACAATAATTTGTAAGAACTTAACAATAATAGTAAAGAAACTAACGAGTAACACTACTAATATTTAGCATTTACCTTAAGGTCTTCATCAGTTTGAGAATTTAGAAATGAAACGGTAATATGTATTTCATATGCCTTCACGGGTAGTGTGTTGAGTCAAATCAAATTGATTAAAATAAACTAAGAAAATAAGTTTATTCAATGCTAACATTATTTTGATGATTTATGTTAAACTTAGTTATAATCAAACTAAGTTGTCTATTTATTTTGTGCAGGAACAAATCCAAAACACAATGCTACTTCAGACGCGGTCAAAAGTAGACTATCTTAGACATCTTACGTAATTAGACGAGGACGTCTAACTCCTTTAGACGCGGTCTAAATTAGACGTCCTCGTCTAAAGGGAAGCGTAGTTAGACGAGGACGTCTAAATCCTTTAAAGGTGCTCTAAATAGAAGCGTAGTAGACAAGGTTGTCTAACTCATTTACACGCGGTCTAAAGGAAAGTGTAGTTAGACAAGGTCATCTCTAACTCCTTTAGACGTTGTCTAAAGAGAAACGTAGTTAGACGTCTAACTCCTTTAGATGAGGTCTAAAGGGAAGCGTAGTTAGACGAGGTCGTCTAACTCCTTTAGACCCGATCTAAAGAAAAGTGTAGTTAGATGAGGACGTCTAACTCTTTTAAACGCGGTTTAAAGGGAAGCGTAGTTAGACGAGGACGACTAACTCCTTCAGACACAATCAAAAGGGAGGCGTAGTTATACGAGGACGTCTAACTCCTTTAGACGCAGTCTAAAGGGAAATGTTGTTAGACGAGGACGTTTAACTCCTTTAAATGTTGTTTTAAAGGAAGCATTGTTAGACGAGGATGTCTAACTCCTTTAAACGCGATCTAAAGGGAAGCGTAGTTAGACGAGGACGTCTAACTCCTTTAGACGCGGTCTAAAGATGAACTTTTTATTCCTTACTTTAGTAGCCGTCCGAAGAAAGCATTCGTCTATCCATGTTCACTTAGTTGTCTTCTCCTCCTGCCTTCAGAAGTCTGACAAGCCAACTGACTCTATCAAATGAATGAATGCCACGTGCGCGAATATTTCTCAATTGCATTTCAAGTACAAGACATGATTAGAGGATATTTGGCACACTACCTGTTCGTTATGACCACGATCCAAATACTTAGAGTCTGCTGTACTCTCATACTATAGGAGGCCATCCAATAGAGACATGGCACGTGTCCACAAAGAATATTCGACCGTTGGTGTACTTCAACTATAAATAGAAGCCCAAGGACAACGGTTGGACAACTGATGAACCAACTGAAAAACTTACTAACTTTATGCTTCATACAATTATCTTAAGTAAAAATCTATTACTGTCTAGCTATGATTATATTGTAATATTGTCTTTTTTCTATGAGAAACTTCAGTATTATAAGTTGAACAGAGATTTTTCTGTTCAATAGAGAGTTAACTAGCTCAGTTAGTTGTATCTAATTCAAAGTCTTAGTGGATATCCTTCTGGTTGTGGAAGAAGTTGTGATGTAGGAGTTTTATATCCGAACAACCATAAAACTCTCTGTGTTTTTTACTTTCTGCCATTTTCATTCATTTGTATAAAGCTTCAAATCCAACAAAAAGTTCTGCACTTGAATTCGCTTCAAGAGTTTGTGAAGATTTGCTTAGAATAGAAACAAATACTAATCTCTCACAGGATTATTATTGAATCATTTATCGTAAGTTGTTAACAATAGTCAGACCCTATTCTCTATTGGTAACATCGATCCTAATAAGTGATATTAGAGCCTCATTTTCTATTTTCAAGCACCCACAAAAATCTGAATCATGTGTATGGCTGTCACCAACAAGGTTCCCATGTTCTCAAAGGAAACTATGTCGTTTGGAAGGCGAGAGTCCACACTCATCTAGCTTCTATAGAGGATGACATGTGGTATGTCATCAACGAAGGTCCAATAAATATTAAGAAAGATAGATCTAAGTGGACTAGTGAAGACAAGAGGAAGAATAACCTCGACAACATGGTCAAAGACATTTTATACAAAACTTTGGATGACAACATGTTCAACTACATCATATTATGCAACTCTGCCATAGAAATCTGGGAGAGGTTCACTCAACTCTATGAAGGCAACGAGCAAACCAAAAAAAACAAACTCATGGTTGCCACACAATAGTGTGATAACATTAAGATGCGTCCTGGAGATACGATGAATGAATTCAATGGGAGATTTAACAAGATTATCACAACTCTTTCCACTTTGGGAAAGACTTACAACAATAGAGAGGTTGCAATCAAAGTCATGCGTGCTCTGCCCAGGGAGTGGGATATCAAGACGATGATAATGAGGGAGTCTAAAGATCTCAACAAGATGGAGCTCTTTTACTTGTTAGACGATCTGAAGGCCTATGAGTTTGAGATAAACTCTAGGAATGAAGAGGAGCTTTCCATATCTGTTATTGTAAACAAGACATTGGTGATTGCTGAGGAGCCACCCGTTGCCACTGATGTGAAGACTGTTGTGGATCAGATCAGCAACGACGCCATTGCTCTCTTTGTGAAGAAATTCGGCAAATTCATGAAGAAGAGAAATTCTAACTCAAGCTCTTGCAATAAGAACAATGATGATAAGAATAACTATAAGGCTAACTTAAATTGTTTTAACTATGATAAACTAGGACACTTCAAGTCATTGTGCAGGAAGCCCAAGCGAGATGAGAAGAAGAAGGACAACAAGAATGAGCTGAAGGCTTTTATGGCGGCTAATTGCAAAGTGAAGTGGGCCTAAAGTGACTCAGACTATATATCATCTAGTGATAGTGATGATGAAAATGTCAACTGCTTCATGACAGTAGAAGAAAAAGATTATGAGGTATTTAACCTCTCCTCTAAAAAATTTACAAGAGATGAATTAACTGCTACACTTAATGGCACGGTCATTGAGTACAAGAAGTTGTCAGACTCTTGTAATGAAATGAGAATAAAATATGAAACTAATAACTCTTCTTCATATCAAACTTCTAAATTAAAAGCTTGTGAAAACAAAGTGGTTGATCTCTCATCTGAAAATGAGAAACTCAAGGAAAATGTTCAAAAACTGTTTTTTAAAAACCAACGGTTGACACATGTGGTCAGTTCCTGGACAAGGTCCAGAGATGCAATCAGACAACAAATAAGTGTGCTGAGGCCTACCAGATGCAAATCTGGTTTAGGATTTGACAATGCCATCCCAGATCAGTCGTAAAGAAGTTAAACACATAGAAAGACAAGCTTAAGACTATAAGCTTTGTCAAGGGTAGTTTAATTGATATAGGAACTGATTCAAGCTGTGAGGACTTAATCTTAAAGGATGAGATTATTTATGTTAATCCAACTGTAAGTTGGCTGAAACCTAGGAAGGAAGCAACCAACAAGTCTGGCAAAACAAAACCTGACAAGAAGTCAAGAAGTTTTAAACAAAAATCACCCTCTAAGGTTAACAGATCAGTTGTTAGTAGGAAGACGTCTGCTAAGTCTAAATCATACACATTAATCATAACACAACATGATAAATCCATCAGAATAACTCAAATATAGATTCCTAAGGGACTAATTGACCGAGGACCCAAGTGAATGTGGGTACCAAAAAGCTATAAATATTATTTATGTAGGTACCACATATAAGATGCTTGGAGCAATCAATATGGTATCTGGAAAGTGGATGTTCTAGACACATGACTGGAGATAGATGACTTATGACTGAAGTTACGAATTACTCAGGGCCTAAGATCACGTTTGGTGACAACAACAAGGGTAAGACAATGGGTAAGTGTAATATTATCCATTGTAATCTAACCATTAACAACGTGCTACTTGTTGAACACCTGTGTTATAACCTCATTAGTATAAGCCAATTATGTGATAATGGATTAATTGTTGATTTTTAAACGCATGCATGTCTAGTTAAGGATCGGTAAGGTAGCATTCTGCTGACCAGAAGCAGAATAGGAAATTCATACAAAATGAACTAGAAAAAAAGACATCTAATCTCATATGTATGATAGCAAAAAATGATCAAAATTGGCTTTGGCATAAGAGATTAAATCATCTTAATTTTAAAACCATTGACAACATTTGCGTGCATGATTTAGTTTTTAGTTTACCTAATTTGAAGTTTACAAAGGACAAGGTCTGTCCTACTTGCTAGTTAGGCAAGCATATCAAATCAACGTTCAAGAGTAAATGAAAATCTCAGTCCAACCGATGCTTGGAACTCTTACACATGGAACTATTTGGTCCAATTTCTATAAAAATCTTCAGAGAACGAGATTCACCCTAGTCATAATTGATGATTTTTCGAGATTTACGTGAGTTATTTTCTTATAATCTAAGGATCAGACGGCTGAGAATCTGATTAAAATCCTTAGAAGACTTCAAATCAAAAAATCTTTAAGCATCATCAAGACTAGAAGTGACCGGGGAACCGAGTTCACCAACAGACGCTTAACTTCTTATCTCGAGGAGTCTAGAATTAAACACGAGTTGTCTAGTGCCAAAACTCCATAACAAAATGGAATTGCTAAGAGAAAAGTCAGAACATTAAAGGATGCATCGAGATCTATGCTTACCGACTCAGGTGTTCCTCATAAGTTTTGGGCAGAAGCCATAAACACAACATGCTATACAGAAAACCGATCAATAATTAATAAACGTTTTGACAAAATACCATTTGAACTCTTTTATGGAAGAATTGCTACAGTTTCGTATTTTTGAATTTTTGGATGTAATTGTTTTATTCATAACAATGGAAAAAAATATTTGACTATTTTTTATGCTAAAGAAAATACTAAAATAATGTTAGACTACTTTTCAGTTAGTAGAGCTCTTAGAGTATATAATAATCGAACAAAAACGGTTGAGGAATCCTATCATGTTGTTTGTGATGAATCTGTTGAAAATAATTCTAATGATTTATTTGACATTGCTAACAGATTAGAAGCGACAAGTCTTGAATCTAATAGTGATGAAAAAGTTACGGTCAATAAGATTCACTCGTCTGATCAAATGGTTGATCCGATTGAGAGTCAACCAGACGTCCAGTCTTCAAGTTAGTAGATAGTTGATAGTTCAGACGTCGTGGGGCCATCTAATAAGACATCGCGAGGCCATCTAATCATACATCTAATCCTTTAGGATCAAACTTTCGATGGAACAAAAATTATCCACCTAAATCTGATAATTGGCAATCATAATGCTCCTCTTAGGACCATACACCAATTATTGGATGAAATGACAAACTTCACATTTATTTCTTAAATTGAGTCAAAGAAGATTATTGAAGCATTGCTTGATTCAGATTGGATTAATGCAATGCAAGAGGAGTTGAATAATTTAAAAAAAATAAAGTGTGGCATCTAACTTCAAGGTCGACTAATCAATTGGTCATTGGAACAAGATAGGTTTTTCGAAACAAGCTTAGTGAAGATGGATTAGTTATGAGAAACAAAGCTCGATTGGTAGCCCAAGGATATAGACAGGAGGAAAGAAATAACTTTGAGGAGTCATTCGCACTTATGCATCTTTCAAAAACTTTAAAGTTTTTCAAAAGGATGTGAAAAGTGCATTTTTAAATGGAACTTTAAATGATGACGTATATGTTGAACATCCACCTGAATTTCTAGATCATTCATTGCCAAACCATGTTTTTATACTTGACAAAGCCTTATATAGTTTCAAACAAGCTCATAGAGCTTGGTATGATACTTTTACTAAGTTTTTATTTGATCATGATTTTGTTATAAGCACCATAGACAAAACTTTGTTTAAATTTGTTAAAGACTCTCATATTTTTCTTGTTCAAGTCCATGTGGATGATATCATATTTGGGTCAACTAACCCCAAACTATGTGAGAAATTTGGTCAAGTTGATGCAAGAAAAATTAGAGATGAGTATGATGGGAGAGTTAACTTTGTTCCTAGGTCTTCAAGTTCGTCAACTTGAAGAAAGTATATTCATCAACCAGACCAAATATACCAAGGATCTGTTAAAGAAATTTGGAATGGAAAACTGCTCGGCTACAGCTACTCCAATGAGCTCCTCCAACAAGCTCGACAAGGATGAAGATGGCCAAAGTGTCAATATCACTGCATATAGAGGAATCATTGGTTCTCTACTCTATCTTACTGCCAGCTGGCTAGATATCATGTTTGTTGTCAGCGTCTATGGAAGATTTCAGGCTAATCCTAAACAATCTCATTATGGTTCTACTTAACAAATTTTGAAATATTTAAAGAGAACTCAAAATGTGGGACTGTGGTATCCGAAGGATTCTAGTTTCAATCTAACTAGTTATTCAGATGCAGACTATACAGGGTGCAAGCTTGATCGGAAAAGCACTAGTGGAACCTTCCAGTTCCTTGGTGATCGTCTGATCTCCTGGTTAATAAAAAAGCAGACATCGGTCGCCACGTCTATAGCTGAAGTAGAGTACCTTGCTGTAGGTAGTTGTTGTTCTCAGCTCTTGTGGGTTCAACAACTGCTGAGGGACTACGCAATTGAGGTAGAAGAGTCACCAATTTTCTACAACAGCACCAGTGCTGTGGCAATATGTTAGGGTCTAAAATCAAAGTCTCAGTCCTAGAATAAATTCCAGCAACCTTTCTCGGCACCCGGTCTCGGTCCTATGGTGCACATGGGCCAGATTTCTGTTTTGTTGTATTATTATTTTGTTTTGCTTTCCTTTTCTACTTTACAAACTGAATTCTGTTATTTTCTAGTTATTGTTGTAACCGAATATTATGGGGCAAGACATCACCTATATAAGGCTGATCTTTCTTCCCCAAGGACCCATGAATAGAACAATGAAGATATGAACTTCTGCCATATTCATCTATTATTATTTACTATGGACTGTTTGGTATAGACCAACAGTATTTCTCTTCGCACCCTTGATTCTTCTATTCCCTCCTCCCAAATTCTCTATCGAAAACCTTCCGCTGCCCTTTGATTGTAGAATTTCACCGGTCTTATAGATCAAGAACGTGATTCTTGAACCCAAAACACACCTTACGAAACAAGTCGTAACACAATAATATACAACCCGATGTTACACTCTCAGACTAAGCATATAGAAATCAAACACCATTTCATCCGAGAGCATGTCAGTTAGAAGTATATTCGCATTGAATATGTCCCAACAGATCAACAAGTGGAAAACGTTTTTACGAAGCCACTCTTCGAGACTAAGTTTTCTCACTTTAGAAATATTTTAGGGCTTGTTGATCTCAATTAATTTGATAACTGAACATGCATAAATTGAGGAGGAATTTGTTGTTTAAAATGACTGGACAGACGTGTGTAGACGGAGGTCTAAATCGATCTAATGAGATCAATTGTCTAAAAAAGCTATGTACTTAGACGAATCTTTTCTTAAGGAACTTACGCCTTAGGTTTGGTTAGGCGTCTAGGTGTAAGATAGACATCTGAAGCGTCTATAGATGAGCGTGGTTAAACGCTGTCTAAATAAATGCATGTTAGACGTTTGTAAACACACATAGTTAGACGCTGTCTAAATTAGATGTCTACCTAACTTAGACGTAAGGAATTCAGATGGCATTTTAGACGTCTAACTACGTGTACCTTTGGATGTTTTATCTTCAGACGAGTGGGACAGTTGTCTATCGTCTCACGAGCTGTCCATGTACTTTTCTCACCCAAAATTGAAAAGTCATATCTTGAATAACTTGAAGACATGTGTCTTTCAATGTTAAAAATATGACTAATATATCTGAAAGGTCTCTTCTTTTCATCTTCTAAAATATGATATATTTTATGATGGTTTTTAATTGACATCTTTTAATTATGATTTTATTGGGAATACGTTTTAATAGTGACTTTCATATTCATGTATCATTCATACTCTATAAAGAGTAACTAACTCATTTGAACAGACTTACTATCTTCATTGTGATTCTGAATATTTGTTTTCTCTCTCTAAGAAAAACCATTGTGATTCTTATGTGTTTAAACCCTTTAGCACTCCTAATACTCGTTCTTAATTCAATAAATGGGCTCTCTTGCACCATCTACTCTTTAAGTGAACTTCGATTTTGTGTCCTCTTTGGTTATTCCAGAAATGGTCACGATGTTTGAAACTCTTAAAGCGTCGGGCTTGGAAAATTTTCTAGGGGCTCCTACCATAATTCAAGAACCAGAGGTTCGTGAATTCTATAGGTCTACAAGGATAATCGACAATAAGCTTATCTTGGCAAAAATTAATGGAGAAAATGTCTACTTCTGTGAGGAAACTTTTTCTCTATTCTTCAGCCTCCAATCGGAAGGGTTATCTGAGTTTCCCACCTCTTCTGATGAGGTCTTATATGATATGAGGCTTATCTTCTTAGATATATCTTTTGAAGGGAATCTTTTCCCTATCGATACTCATGGACTAAAGTATTCTCTAAAAGTTGAGTTCTCCATCCTCGATGTATCATCTCTAAGTCCCTCTTGGCTAAGGGTACTTCTAATTCCTACTCAAAAAAGGTATTTGAGATAATGATTGCTATCACCAGGGGAACAACAATCAACTGGTCAAAAATCCTCTTAAAAAACTTGGTGTAGATGATCTCTTCTATAAGGAAGCCATCTGGGTATGCTGCCCCGCTCAGCATGCTGCTTTGTTTTCTCCTTTCAAATATTGGACATGGGGTCCTCATTAAGTCTTTCTAGAGTCTTGGACTATCAAAGAGCCCTTGACTATGTTCTTAGGGTAGAAAGACTAAAGCTTAAGAGAAGAAATTAGACGCTTCAAAGAGCTTAAAGAGTAGATTACGACTCCTTCCTTCCCAGTGATGTCAAAATGGGGAAAGAAGTGGCCTGATGTCCATGGGGAAGATTAGAAAAAAAGATCCTTCATCAAGAGTAGAGGTGGATAGAAAAGACCTAGTTTAGGAAAGACCCAACTTTTGTTATTTATGGGGAATCTTTGATAGAATGTAAAATCGAATCTTTCCTAGTTTTTGCTAATATAAAAACTTTTGTTGTTTATGGATACTCTCTTTTTCCTAATCTTTTAACTAAGTTTTATCATCATCAAAAAGGGAGTAATTGTTGAGTAAAATCAAATTTATTAAAATAAACTAAGAAAATAAGTTTATTCGATGCTAACATTATTTTGATGATTTATGTTAAACTTAGTTACAATTAGACTAAGTAATCTATTTGTTTTGTGCGGGCACAAATCTAAAAGACATTTCTACTTAAGACGCGGTCTGAAGTAGGCTTTCTTAGACGTCTTACGTAGGCTTTCTTAACTCCTTTAGACGCGCTCTAAAGGGAAGCATAGTTAGATGAGGACGTCTAACTCTTTTAGATGCGGTCTCAAGGGAAGCATAGTTAGACGAGGTTGTCTAACTCCTTTAGACGCGGTCTAAAGAGAAGTGTAGTTAGACGAGGTCGTCTTACTCCTTTAGACGCGGTCTAAAGGGAAGAGTGGTTAGATGAGGTCGTCTAACTCCTTTAGACGCGGTCTAAAAGAAAGCGTAGTTAGACAAGGATCTCTAACTCCTTTAGACATAGTCTAAAAGGAAGTATAGTTAGACAAGGATGTCTAACTCCTTTAGACGCGGTCTAAAGGGAAGCATAGTTAGACGAGGATGTCTAACTCCTTTATACGTGGTCTAAAGGGAAGCGTAGTTAGACGAGGACGTCTAACTCATTTACACGCGGTCTAAAGGGAAGCGTAATTAGAAGAGGACATCTAACTCCTTTAGACGTGGTCTAAAAGGAAGCGTAGTTAGACGAGGACATCTAAATCCTTTAGACGATGTCTAAAGAGGAACGTCTGATGCCTTACTTTAGCAGCCACTTGAAGAAAACATCCGTGTAACCACATTCACTCAGTTGTTTGCTCCTCTTACCTTCAATAGTATGACAAGCCAACATACTCTATCTAATTAATGAATGCCACATATGCAGATATTTCTCATTTGCATTTCTAGTACAAGATAAGATCAAAGGATATTCGGCGCATTCCTTGTTCAGTATGACCACGATACAAATACTCAGAGTCTGTTGTACTCTCGTACTCTATGAGGCCATCCAACGGACATATGCCACGTGTCCACAAAGAATATTCGACCGTTAGTGTACTTCAACTATGAATAGAAGCCCAATGACAACGGTCGGACAACTGATAAACCAACCGACTTTCTGATTCATACAATTCTCTCAAGCAAAAATCTATTACTGTTTAGTTGTGATTATTTTGTAATATTGTATTTTTTTTGAGAAACATTAGTGTTGTAAGTTGAACATAGGTTGTTCTGTTCAATAGAGAGTTGACTAGCTCAGTGAGTTGTATCTAATTCAAGGTCTTAGTGGATATCCTTCCGGTTTTGCAAGAAGGATTGACGTAGGAGTTTTATCTACGAACATCCATAAAATTCCCTATGTTCTTTACTTTTTGCAATTTGAATTCATTTATGTAAAGCTTTAAATCCAACAAACAGTTCTGCACATGAATCCTTTTCAAGAGTTTGTGAAGATTTGAATAGAATAGAAACAGATACTTATCCCTCACATGATTATTATCGAATTATTTATCATAAGCTGTTAACAATAGTTAGACCCTAGTCTCTATTGGCAACATCGATCCTAACATAGTGTCTGATTTAAAATTATGATATAAGAATGAATAACAGCTGATTAATATATAGAAGAGAA